>NW_028277175.1:21725000-22015000 GCF_051122295.1 Plectrocnemia conspersa
TGTAATGACCTAGTGAACGAAGGTTGCTCTCGAGACTTCCTTTGATCTTCTTGAATAACGGGACATTTATCGCACGATCCGACTAGGTCATTATTCACAGTCGAATATCTTTGGTGTTTATTCCCGTGACAGTTGTCCAGGTGTGTGTATCTAGATCGCAAATAAACAATAAGCATCAAGGCCAAATGCAACCGTTTTATGACAATTGATTGCAACATGATATAACCAGGGCTCAGATAACACACGAAGTGATAAGAAATAAAAATGACACTAATTTAACGCGTAAGATATAAAGTAGAAAAAACTTAATAATGCTACCGTTATAATAAATATATATGAAAATATCACATCTGCAAAAAAGCAAATTTTCATATAAAAAAATTGAAAGCATCACTGATTTTTCCTGTGTGAGGAAATGAAGAACCAGATAAATATATAAGATTTAACTAATTCAAAATTTTATTTTAGATAAGATTTTGTATATACGCCTCTTATCCAACACTCCTTTGAAACTTTTAGAGTCAGTAAAACATTTAAATAGATTATATTATAATTTTATATTTTATAGCATCAACGATTTACGATTTATAATTAAAATACTTTCTTATCAAATGCTTTCTGAACCCATTACAATAAAGCTATATAAATATTGTTTTATTACAATGAATTTTTGACCTTGAAATCTTAAACACAAAGCGTACTTGCATGGTGATAGAAACAAGTCGCTTCTTTCTGATTGCTGCTTTCTGCTGATCAATAAAAAATTGTTAAAGCTGTTATTATATTTCTGTACATAACCAGCACAATAGAGCAGTGGTATGAGTCGGTAACTAATACTTGAAAGACCTCGGTACGAGTCCCATATGGACCTTAGTGTTTTTTAATCACACCTGTTTTTTAGATAAGCGTTAAATGATGATAATGGGGGGGTCTTTCCATCATTTTGTTTTTTCAACGAACAAATTCTATGAATTCGGTCATAGTAAATACCGCCACAAACATTTTTTTCACAAATGTTTTTTGAAAGCATTTTTTTGTTGAGAAGGATCGCCTCATTGTCTCGCATTTCGAAACAAAATAAAGGCGCATAAATCATATATTTTAGAGCGGCACTAGACACTTGAGTATATTGAGAGAAAATATTACTGTTTCAATCAATTTTTTTTTAAATTTATTTCAGTTTATTATTGGGCATATTCTAGTATATGCTTGAGGTATATTCTAGTATACGCGTTAAATATTTAGTAAAAACAACTTCATGTAAGTTGTATTGAAGAGCTAGTTCTTAAAATGTGTACTAATATTTTTTATCACATATTTTCTACGTAATTCATTGGAAACGTCAGATTTCATTGCTGTTTATTGTTGCTATTGGGAAGAATCTTGTTGTGTCGGTATCGCGAGCGATTAAGAACATCGTTCGATTCGTATCTAACTTTCATCGTGGCGATAAATTTTACCTCAGCTCCAAAAAAATCCATCATATCCACGCGAAAATGCTGAAAGTTTGCCAACATCTAACGCCTTCAGCTTTTCTCAGTTTTGAATCAAACAGAAACGCGACCTTGCAACAACCAAAGCGATACAGACGAACGCCGTTAATGACTCATTTTTAATTCTATGAAAAATTTCCATCGTTTCACTTTTCTTCAAACAACTTTTCTTGTACACAAACACAATGCCCAATAAACTGAATTTGTTTTCCGTGAGCTAACAATGAGCTATTGTTCTGATCGAGCGTCTCGTATCGTTAGTGATAATTTAGCTCGGCGCAAGAGCGTGATAGTAAGGTTCGCTTCGTGACTTAAGTATTATATATCCTTGCTTTGTGCTACCCTTTGTGTGAATCGTGAATGTCTAAGGTAGACTAACGCTATTTGCATCTAATTGTTAAAACGTGATCGCATGAAATGTGACGAAAATCGAAATGTTTATGTTCAAAAGATAAACAATGAGAAACACTTGTCCATATTGATTGTGAACGACGGTCGTCAAGTGCATAATGATTAAATATTTAATTTTTTATGTTTTTCATATAAATTCTAAATTGCATTGTGTGTATGTTTGTATTTAGTACACACCTACATTTGTACAAATGGTTATTTTACATCCAAATATTACACATTAAAGTTTAATTCATGTGATAAGTTCAATTTATTTATTAATTTATAGCATGATTTTAAAAACGGTTGCCGTGTTCATTTAAATGGCCTATGACCATTAAACTGTGCATTAATTTAATAATATATAAATACTATTTATTACAATATTACTACTTTTTCTGTAATATTAAAAAATCATGAGATATTTACATTTAAAGTACTGTACGTATTTCTTAAGCCACCTTAATCAGATTGTTTATAACCAGCACGATATACATTTATGTATATGTAGTGATTAAGTCGATGAATACTACCTAAAAAAACACAAGTGTTTTTAATTTTCTATCGTATTTGTGAGGTCAGATTTTCCTTATTATGTAAATATAATTCTCATCGATCCTTATAAATAGATGTTTTCTAGTTTTTTCTAATCTCACTGATGAATAATTAAAATGTAATAAAGTGATGATGATTATTATTTAATGATTAGTATTTGTTGATTAGGTCTACCCAGTTGTAACTCATTGGGCTTATGCCTCTCATGTCACAATTATTAATTTACATTTAAAAAACAACTTTTCTGAAAAAAAATACCTAGTAAACATATTCGCTAATTTTGTTACCCATACAAAAAATTCTACTTGATTGTTGCGGCCATATTATCTTAGTGCATATATTGAACTGCAAAAAATAGAAAATCTAGAGTGTTTTATTTATAAATATAAATTATATATTATATACTGTCTAATTGTAAGAATTACTGTTACCAAAAACAATAAATAGTCTTATTATTCGTATATATATATCGAATAATATGCTACCATTGTTTTATTAAACTTCATTCGAAATTGTATTAGTCATTGGTTTAAAATTTGTTGATGAATCGTAATTGATGAAAAATAATTGAATTAGTTTATGATCGTATATGGGTTATACATTAATAATAACAGAGTCATACATACTACAACTTATTTTCAAATATAAAATTTGAATTTACTTATAATACATTTGTATGAAAGTATTTGGGTTGACAAAGTAATTAAATTTATGCAACGTATAGATTTGACATGAATGTTTTTTTATAAATAAACAATTGGTCTTAAGACTCTTGATAACGACCACTACCGATATTTAAGCGTCAATCAAATACACATTAAGAATATTAGTACATAAAAAATGTAATTGTAGATAATCTGACATTCGTGACTTACATACATATACATATTATATGTATGTATGTGTAGTGTATCATATGCTTAATACATGGTCACTATTCAACTTATTTTATCGCAAAGCGCTCGAGGCTTTAAATAATTGCAAAATTAAAAAATAGAGCAACACAACATTATTTGTTATGTTAGTTTTCAATATAAAGATAATATTTTCAATTTTGGTTCAAACCTCACGTCGATCATTATCATTCCCTTCAACAGTAGTGCAGTGCATTGTACGCTTATACTGTTATAACAACAATCCCCCCTTTCTGTTTTCTTGGTTACTAAATGCGATAGGCGGTGGGTGTGCGAGAATTGTGCCTCATTTGTTCAATTCGAACAGTTGCGGTCGGTCGCTTGCGTCACCGCCATATTTGGTATGACTTTTAATCTGTTCGTTTATCGAATCTACCGCGACACACGCAAAAGTGTATACAATAAAAAATAGTATAAAAATAGACATTGTGCAATTCATAACCAGTGATTAAATTAATTAAATATCAATTAATTAAATAATATTTTATAAATATTCATCAAATATATTAAGTGAAAACGTGCAAGTGATACAAATGCTAAAAGTATGTTCAAGTTTATTTAAATAATTTAAGAATATAAAATTTTCACGTTATAATACGTTCATGTATGATATCATGTGTGCTTAATTGAAACCGCGCCTATATTTTATGATATACGTATGAGTGTTTTTTTAATATATATGATATATATTATTATTAATAATAATATTATTGTTATTGGGGTAGTATTGTTACTAATAATAAAAGTGTCAGGGGGAGATTATCGTTGTTATGCAATAGGGGAGATCGTATTATTTTTTACTTTTAATTAATTATTATATTTATTAATAGCAACATTGAAAACACTGACTGATAACGCTCACGTACTAAGCGCATAGAGAAATATCAGATTTACCATAAATTTGGTTAACATCAAATGAAAGCCTTTCATGTTGTAACTGGTGTATATTTTTTTTTCATAATGAAAAAATATACGTTTCTTATAAATAATGCGTGGTTAGTGAAACTAAAAAATACAATTTTCTCGAGTAAAACAATATTTCTAATTTGAAATTACATTTTTTTTAATTGTAACGTTCTATTAGTTTTACCAAATTTGAACAGCAATATATGATCATGCAGTAAGAATTTTTATTGTTTTTAAATAACATGTTGGTAATAAAATAAATTAAATTAAAATATATACTCTTTTGTAATTGTTGTTAGTGTATAATAACCTAAAGTTACTAAAAAATAAAACAGTGTTGTAGTGCTAAATAATGAAATACTGGAACGCTGATTAATTTTAATATTATTAGTATTCCCTATTGAGGTAATCATGAAAATTATGATTTTTTTGCAACAATACAATGATGATATTCAGTTAAACATACTCATCAAAAACAACTCGAGTGCCACTATCGTTATTGAATCAGCTTATATTTTCATTTTGATTTTTTTATTATCAGGTTATAATATTGCTTGCATGATACATTTATATGTATAATAGTTAAATAAAAAAGTTATTTTAGTTATACTGCAGGCTTAGTGTATTGTATTCGCAATTCAAGAACTGCTCGCTAATGACTCAATGGCGGCATCAGCGAGCAGTTCTTGAATTCTGGAAACGTAATAACGAGTAGCGTAATCCGTATGCCACTGGACTGATAATCCAAAGGCCTGGGGTTCGGGTCGAGCAGCAAAAGAGCGTGCTTTTATTAAGAACATGAAATTATAAGCTGTAATTTTAGTTTATTAATTTCCAAATATAAGTAATTGGCTTACGGACTTTGTTTTACGTCTGTTCTTTTACCACTAAATTATATGGGTCGAATATGTTTACCCCGCTGAAACGCATTGGGCTTACGCCTGTCGAGCTATAACGAAAAATTGACAAAAATATTAAAAAAACAACATAGTATAGTAGTTTTTACTTTACTATTGAAAAATAACTTTGTTACCATGTAGCGCCATTTTTTATGTGTTATATTGTAAATAAGATACATTTACTACGAGCTCCTTTTTTTTAAGAGATTTTAAAGATTTACTTAGCTCATTAGCTGCGTGAAATTTGGAGATAATTTTTCGATCGATGAGAATTTTCCGATAAGCGTAACGATTAATCCACAAGAGTCCGTAACATTGTAATATTTTACTAATAAGTTTTCTTTAGTGAAAATTTTTTAATTGTTTTTTTTTCTATAAAAAAAGGTATTAGTTTTAATTATCAGGGCTGTGGAGTCAGAATCATTATAAGTAAACAATTATTTATACAAAATATTATGAATCAGTAAAAGTTTTATGATTTCTTTTGATAAAAATATTGCTATTTCTTGAAGAAAATGATATAATTCAATAAGTCGCGCAGCGAGAAGTTTTACAAAATTTTATTAGAAGTTGCTTTTTAATAAAATGTTATAACTTCTAAAAGATCGTACATTCATACAAAAATATGAACATACAATCAAAATCACATAAACTAGTATAATTAATGAAATTCTCTTGCTTCCATATTTGTTTTTAATAATTATCATAGTTTTTCTCTCTGTGGCTTGCGCCATTTTACAAAATCCGTGACAACTACTTTTAACATTATATAAAATTTGCATTTAATAGATCATATTTTTTTGTCTGACTCTGCAGTCTTGTAGTTAAACAATAATATGCCCGTTTCGTAAACTTTTATTGTGAAAAAATTATACTGTCTTTGTACGGATAAAGCAACAAAATATTTTTATATTTTGTTAAAGTTAAAGTAAGCTATTAATGAATTTCACTGTACAGTTTTATTAAAATTGCTAAGGTAGCTTATTGCGCAATACTAGACTCAAAATTTTGTATTTCGCGAGAATTTTGCCCCTCCCATTTTACGTTTGATAGATTTTGCCATTGTCTAAAAACAAAAAAAGCTAAAATTGAACTACGTTTACCAGTTCTAAAATAGTTGTGTATTTTACTATCTTAGGTTATTGAAGAAAAAAATTTACGATTTTGAAAAAAATAGTAATATTTTTGTTTTTATATATTTATGTAACTGGCCTCCGCTTAATAAGCAAGTGTTGTCGGCGATAGTGACAAATATGTAATTCGATCCGGTGTTAGGTTATGGTCGCCAAATGCGAGGTTAAGTTCTGATTAAAAAAAGCCGGGTGGGTGTTGTCTCCCGTTCGAACGATCGAATTCGGGGCTCGTTCGTCGGAGGGCGCAGTCCCCGCGTGACGCTTGACTAATCACGCGTCCTTGTTTCCTTTTGCGCAGACGTCTTCGTCGACGACGACGACCACCATGACGACGCCGGCCAAGTTGTACGGCAAGGACCTGTCGGCTTACGACGAGATCGACGTGGACACGCTCCTGTCGCAGCTGTCGCAGGAGGAGATCAACATCCTCGCCAAGGAGGTCGACCCCGATGTGAGTCACATTACATATAATACATATTAATCCACTTCCTGCTTCTTCACATCGACGTCGATTCATCACATAAAACTCAATCGAATGTCGTCAATTTCAGGATAATTTCTTACCGCCGTCGCAAAGGAACAGCTACGAATGTACCAAAGATCCGACGGGGCCGTTAAATAGGAAGAAGCTCATCGAGCATATTAATAAGCAAGCTATGGAGACGCCCGACCGACCTGAATTGAAACCGTTCGTTGCAGGAATTATCAGAGGGAAAAAGGTATTATGCTTTGCACAATAATGCTTTATTTTTCATAAAAACTAACATAGTTGTACCAAAAGAAATGTAAAAACAATCGCAAATATAAATCGCTGCTCAAGACACAAAGGAGTTTCAAAAAAGTTCATATGACGCATCGTTACTGTTGTAAAAAGTATTTTGTTTTTGTAAAGGCAACCTTTGTTAGCGTCATGTCAAAATTTGAGCACTATCCGTCTCTTTATTTAGTCTAGAAAGTATTGATAATATGTGTTGCCGCCTGTTTTCCATCAAGTAAGCGTTTGTGAACATTCTTATTTGATAACCAGTCAGCTCCGATCGTCATTACGAAACGGTCGAAATACGCCGAACTCAGTAAAATACTTTACACAAGTACACGTGTTTTTGATTCAGACTTCAATATGCATCATATGCGTGCGTTCCGTTTTATTCGAAAATTTTATCCTTTTTTTCGTATCAATTTTTGACCACTGATTCGTCATTACTAACCAGAATCCAAAGAGCAATATTGTAACGATGGATTAAAATAAAAGAAAAGGCTACCAAAGAGTTAAAAGATGTTCCATCAGAAAACAAAGACATCACTAGATTTTGTTTTGATAAAAAAATACAATTGACAATAATTACTACTGTGACTTCTTGGACAAATTAAGAGCTGCCATTGATGGAAAACCATCCAGAACACAATGCCAAAAATTCTGATCCATCACGAATAGTCTTGTTTGTCTCCCAACTAAAATGATTCCTTGCTTTAACTCCGAGATAATGGCATTTGTGCATCTTTAAATGGATGCATTGCACTTAAAAATTTCTACCCTAACCATGATCTTTCTATTTAGCTCTATGAAATTTTTGATACCTTCTCATAGACGAAAGATAAAGGCTTTGAGTAAAAATAAATGCACAGAAAATAACATATTTACTACATTGGCACATAAACAAATACCCAATTTTTTTACAAGTTTGCATTCCTCAATAGATACATCTGATGAAGATAGACTTTTTTTACTTATATTCAAATCCCTATCTGAATAACAAAATAATTCCCTTTCATTGAAATAGTAAATATAATAGACGCTCATCAGCAGAAGAACAATAACATTAGTTTACAAATTACAAAAAAAAAAAGTTTTTCAGAATGAAAAATACGGAAATTTAGCTATATCTCGAAAACAGTTTACTTTCTTAATTTTTTACTACATTTTCTAGTTTAGTGCGCAACTGTAAACTAGTGTAATTAAAAGATCAACACATGTCTTACAAGCCGAGGATGAGATCCTGGAACTGTTAATCTTTGATCTAGGAAATACTGGTACGCTTATGTTTGAAGAACAAGCATTCCTCTATGTTCCGTTTAAGCAAGAGACTGAAAAAAACTAATAACTTATTTATGTAATTGGCTCTGCAATAGCTATCTTAAAATATATTTTTGTGCAATAAATCTTATGTAACCAGACACAAATTACATCTAATTGGAGTCGAATCATTCAGTATCACACATTGCTTTTACACTTAAGAGGAGAAAAATTTGTAGGTTGCTAGTTTGCAATCAATTATTTATCGTACAAAATACAGTTTATAATTGTTATTGCACAAATATTATGAGCCAAAAATATGAGTTAGTTACATTTAATTATTGAACCATGATTAACGGTCATTCATGCGAAGACTTCATTAGGACAGAGATCAGCGGAACTGTCGAATCGAATGATCATAGGAATACATCGTTGGTTGTGTCTAATTATTTTTGGTCAGTTGGAAAGGAGAGAAGAGGCTAAGCTTTATAACCCATTTGCTAGTTAGCATCAGTGATATTGAGATATCGCTATGTCCTCAGATCAAAGGTCAACAGCTAATAGATCTCTCCTTCGGCTGGTAGGTTCTGTGTTGATCACACCTCATTGTCAAGAAGCTTTATATTCTTAATACCCAAAGGAAAAGAATACTTTCCGTGTCTTGTTTTCTAAAAGTACTAAGAATAACATGAAGAAAAAATGTTTTTGTGTTATTCTTTTCTATGACGCAATTTTTGTCAGTGTTCCTTAGCTGATACAATTAATACGACTTTTGTCAATAGAAAGCTTTTAATAATGGTTAGAATTAAAAAAAAAGATTTGTTGCACATTCCAAATAATACACTATTGTGTTTACACTAATACTATATTTCTTTTTAGCATTTAAATTAGCGTATTGCGTAATTTAGTATCAAAGCTTTTAGCGAGTCTCGTTATTGTCCGTCTTAGTTGGTTTCTTATGATTTATCAGGTACTGGTCGATTTTATACCAGCCACTGCCACACTTGCACACATACATTGAAGCAATTAGGGGCATGCGTGTAAAACGTTAATACTTGAGTGTCATGCTTTTTTTTGCTGCTAGAAATATAATAACTTTTGAATTAAAAAGAATGAAAAAACAAAAACAAATTGTGTTTAATTAATTTTATTAGTGGTTTTCAATTTGTGGGTTGCATAAGATCAAAATTAAAATCATAAAATTTGTTTTATTTCTAGTATAAAAAATATTTACAAAGAAAATTAATATAAATAAAATAAAAAATATGCTGGTTTTGAAGATTAGTTGACGAAATGCGTTGATTTTATTTCCACGAAATATGATGCGTTGCGGGATGGATTCTAAAGGGGAAAATTGATATTTGAATTAGTTAATTTTTTGATACTTTATTGGGGATCTAATTTATTTGTTTTATTTATTTATATACAATTATATTTTCATTGAAAATTAACGTATTCAAACTTCCTTGTACCGAAACAGAATTCGTACAATTCATGCAAGAACCTGTTTTGTTGTGTTTATGGGGTGTTCAGTGTTCTGACCAACGATCACTCGCTGCCACTCGTTCGCACTAAACCTATAAATTTTAAAACGTTTTGCTACATAAATAGCGGCAGTGAATGAGCGTTGGTCAGAAAAAAGAACACCTCATTAATAATGCAATGAATCTACTTAAAAAAATATCATTTTTAATTGTATATAATTAATATTACCAATTATTTTATTTAAATCAAATTTTGTTACTTGTTTATTATCATGGCGCCAAGCTCAAATTTTACAGTTGCGAAACGTTTATTTGCTGTTCAAACCCGAACCTAACCTAAACAAATTAACCATTATACCGTTAATATATTCGCTTAGGTTAGGTTTGAGTTTGAACAGCAAATGAACATTTTGCAACTGTTAAATATGAGTTGAATTTTGAACAGAAAATGAACGCTAAGTACCAAAATTTAAATAAAATAATTAATATTTATTTATATACAACTATAAATGCTATTTTTTGACATTAGATTTACGAAAGCCATCAAATTGACGGGTTTATAATTTGTATTTTGATTTTATTTGTACCAGATAGTATTTTCTCTGAGTTTTCTTACGACTTTTTATATTTAAACACTGCAAATATATTAGCACTATTTTTAATGACACCTGTCAAATTTTTGGGTTTATACCTGTAAATCTAGTGTTAAGTAAATTCGTTGCAGAGAGTTATTCATGGGGTGTTCACTGTTCTGATAAACAACCTGTTTAAATTTAAAACATTTATGTAGCAAATAAGTTCTAAACAAAATCAATGCATTTCGTTAACTAATCCTCAAAAGCAGCGTTTTTTATTTTATTTATCTTGCGTTTCTTTGTAAATATTTTTTTAAGCTAGAAATAAAACAAATTTTATGATTTTAATTCTGACCCATAGATTATGGACCACTGACAAAATAATTTTAACATATGTACCAATACAGATACGAGCCAAAACATTTGATAATTTTTTTCTTCTTTACTTCATTTTAATTCAAAAGTTATCATATATTTTTGTTATAATTCTGTGTTGTTCAAAGTTCTCACGAAACAGCCATTTTCACACACCACGCAATAGATAAATGATCTGTCAGTCAGTTGAATGTTAAAATGATTTTTGCGCATGCTCCAAACTGCTTCATTATGTGTGTGCAAGCTCAGCAGTGGCCGGAATAAAATCCTATTGATGTCTCTGAGAGACCTGTTTAAATTTTTTACCGTCTAATAATGTTATAATCCGATAAAGACTAAAGACAATAAAACATGTTTTTGTGTAAAAGCTGCTTTCGGGATCAATTCTTCTACCCGTTCTTTCAAGATCATTGTCTTTTACATCCCTGGTTCGAATACAATATTATATTTTTGTCTTATGTGACTGATTTAAAAATAGCGTTTTCACAGTCACAAATAAAACAGGCATCTATTTTAATTTTGTCTTCATATCTTTCTGATTTTAGTGTTCCCTTAGTAATTTAACCACTTAACATGCGAGTTTTTTTTTTGAAAAGTGTTCCAAAAAAATCATATTTTTTTATTATAAATTAAAATAGTAAATAATTACATATAAATGGATAAAATAAAATAAAAAAAATTAAAAACAGGCTTAAATTTTCAAAGTTTATATGTGGGACCGTGTTTAAATCCGATTTTCATATTCCCGCACGGGCCGGACACTGCGTGTAATGGATATTTCTAAATTTCCATACCCGTGCGGGACCGCGTGTAAAGTGGTTAAAATTTTTTTAGTAAAATTGGATTTGCTTCGATCTCAGCAATTAGGATGGTTTTTGGTCTTTCACTTACAGTACTTCAAATAAAAATGTCCAGATTCAATACATTTCTGAAATTTTCTAATGTCCAAAACACTTCTTATTATATTTCAAATATCTTAGTTTAAAAATGATACATTATGAAATTGCTGTACTTTTTTCTAGAAAATGCTAATCTAATAAGATAACATTTTATTATCTTTCATTTTTTTATCTATTGTAATAGTAGTATGGATAACTGAAACTGTAGAGTGTAAAAATGTGCTATCTAGAATCTATATTAGTCATCTCCATTTTTTAGGTTCAAATGATAATCATAGCATCTACCAGAAAAAATCACAAAATAGTAGTTTTACGTTATTTCAAATTCAGAAAGAAAATATCTCAAGAAAATTTATAGCATGCTTAGATAAATAAAAAAATACTATCAACTGAATACAATGTACTTATTAAAGGATTAAACTATCATTATTAACTATTAGTTTTAAATTAAAATCTTATAATTCACATCACAATATAATTCTAGTGGTCACCGCCACCTGAAAGTCTTAAAATGAAGGAAGCGGAAGAACAGATAGCCATTGACTTGGGCAATGAATACGAAGCGGCTTTGAATGATGCATCACAAGAAGAAATTATCGATCTTGCAGGTTCTAGATTATGTCCTTTATTAGATGTAGGCTATTTAAAAAACCTCGCTAATTATCGCTCTGTATGATTTTCAGCTATCCTCGGTTTCCACTCTATGATGAATCAAGACCAGTACCACGCTTCCCTCCTCAACAAAGGTCAACCCATCGGCTTGGGCTGGGACGGCATCACGAAAGCGACAGTGCAGAAACCGTTCCCCCAAGAGCCCCCGAACTCGACGGACCCCGACACCACAATCAAACAGGTCAAAGACGACGATCAGAAACTGATCGATCTCAACTGGAACAACATCAAGGTTTGTTTACTTAGAATGTATTGCATTCGGCGTGTAACTAGCCAACTATTGTAATATTTATTTTTATCGTTTCAGAACATCAGCGATGAAAAGTTTGAGCACCTGTTCGAAGCCCTCATGCAGAACACCCACCTGGAAGTGTTATCGTTAACTAATACCGGACTTACGGATAAAACCGCCGGACAGTTGGCCGATGCCCTTGAGCGCAACAACACCGTGCGGGTCATCAACGTCGAGTCTAATTTCATAAGCCCTAGTTTAATTGTGCGATTGATCAAATCGCTGCTCAAAACGAAGACCGTGGAAGAGTTCAGAGCGTCGAATCAAGTATGGCTTCAGTTTAATATGTGTGATATGTTGCGGATTCTCAATTAGCTATTTCTGATCATCGATGGATTGCCTCTTATTTTACAAGGACTTTCATTGACACACTTGTTATAGCAATTGTTTGGAGTCTATTTAAGTCTGAGATTTGACGAACGATTTCTTAAACTCGCAACTTATTGTTCTTTGTCAGATTGTATATTTTTCACAGTATCTCTTATTAGATTTAAAATCAAGGTGAATGTTTCACTTTTGGTACTTTAGATTTTCAATCTAGAACTCAGAAATTCGTTGTACATTTTTAGCTCGCATTCTGTGGAATATTTTATCTGATATGTTGTTGTCCTTAGATGGACATAGTTTTTGCCTCTTCTTCTAATGTTTTTTTTAGCTATGTTTTCACATTATAAAGGGTGTTTTAAAATTAACGTAAGATTTGAATTTGCTGTCATTTGTGCAGTAAATGTTGGCAACTCTGAAAAAAAAATTTGACAGCTGAGAGTTTAGGGATAGTGAAAATGGAGCGTTACACGATACAACGTGTTTTCATTATTAAATAATATCTCAAAAATAATGAAAGTTTGGCGACCACAATTCGAAAATTTAATACAAAATATGGTCGGAATAGTGTTTTAAGTTCGTCAACTGCGAAGAGATTAATTGAAAAATTCAGAGACTGGATCAGTTGGAGACGCTAAATACACTGGTCATCCAAAAACAAGCTGTTCAAATATCAATATCGAAGTAGTGCGTGAAAGTGTTGGTGAAAATCCCGGAACATCAATTCGGCGTCGTGGACAAGAATTGCAAATTTCAAGAAGCTCTTTACAGCGTATACTCACAAAAGATCTGTGTCTCACACACAACAACTGAAGCCTAATGACCATGCACAGCGAAGAGAGTTCGTTGAATTTAATTTCGTTCGTTAATTTTGGGACACCTTATATTAATGTCAAATAAGTTGAGATAGGTTCCCTCAAAACTTCATCCAGAACGGATTGAGTGTTGATCATATTTATCATTGTTAAACAGACTTAATAGATATATGTCACAGTTTTAAGAATTTTGTCCTCAATTTTTTATGTATTTGATATAATTGTTAATTTGTTTGATTTATTCAGAGATCATCGGTGCTCGGTAACAAAATAGAAATGGAGATAACCCAACTCGTCGAACAAAACCCCACATTGGTAAGGCTCGGTTTGCATTTGGAATACAGTGATGCCCGTCACCGTATAGCATCACATCTCCAGAAAAACATTGACAGAAGTGAGTGTCTCATTCATATTCATAAGCTTAATATTTTATATATTTCTATACAATGTCTACAAAATGTCAATTATATAAAGAAAAAAATGCTTTATTTATTGTCTAAATAGTATATAAGATAGTATTTAAGTTTTAATTTTTGCTTTTATTTTATATATAATATAAAATGGTGATTGAAAATGTTCAATTGCTAGGGTTTATAGGTTTTTACAGGTGTATTCATGGTGCTCTTTCACACGCTTTTTTTTAACGCAAATCTCTTGCTTTCTGAAAAATATCGCTTAATATTTTCATCATTCACGCTACGGCGGTGCTACGCACTGAGAAGGTGATTTTGGATACTCATCGATTTAATGTTATAATATATAAACGTTCTCTGCCATTTCATAGTTCATTTTGTGAATAATGTTAATTGATATAAAAATGTACGTAAGAAACATGTAAAATGTCTATGATGGTAAATGTTTTATATGATGCTATAAAAATATAAATAATAGATTTATTATTCCAATGCAGTGAACTGTTTTAATTTCGGTTTCTAGTTTTTTGCCAGACAATCGTGTTATTAAAGATGTTTTTACAACTGGTCGTTAAAAATTGCTTCAAAATTAGATGACCTATGTATGTAACCTTGCGGTTTATAGTTGAACTGTGTTAAAAAAATAATAAATCTATTATTTTTGCTATACATATAATAATGCTGTCGTGTTAATTTATCCATCCAGGTTGCGCAGCAGGTCTTTGTGGAAGTGAAGTGAATATCATTTTTTAGACTATATAAATTTACGTTTGATTTTAATAACTTTTTAATATTTAATAATCGTTACCAGTGTAATCACATAAAATTATATATTTTTATAAAGCTATCATAGATAATATTGTACTTTAAAATGAATAGAATGTATACAAGCCGATTGTGCCATCAAGGTAAATAAGAGTCGGTCATATTATCTAAGCATTTTGGTTAAACGTTTTCTTCCTGCATTGAATTGAACGAGAAATGTACAATTTTTATCCCGTCATTGTACACAAATCATATATTGATATGTCAATGAATGTGTTTCGTGTATATATATACATACATAAATATATTTTTTGTTATTATATTTTCGTTGCATTCTTCTCGATTCTGGACGGATTCCAACTATAGTTTATTATAGAATTTTTATCTATAGAGTAGTCGTTAGTTGGAGGACCTCCAATGAATTTTTATTTCAGTATTTTACAGTTTTATGATAGAACATGATATAAAGTACAATATGTATATTTGAAAAAAATCGAGACGTTATTTAGGTGTGACCGATGGATGACGATTTTTAACTGTTCAATTCCTATTTGACTGGGAACGATGTGATTGTTTTACTTTTCATATCCGAGACTCTTAGAATCAATCTCAGACGTATTCGTTTATCGTTAATGTTCCGCTAAAAACAGCTAGTCCCATTTATCAGCAGAAAATAACCATGAAATACTGAATAGTAATGACCTTGCGGAGATTGATGATAATGAAAATATAATATTTTCCTCTTAGCCTGTGGCGAAAACAATGAAACTAAGAATAGTTTCATTGTATGTAACCTTACCAGTAGTGAGTCACCTCAATACTGGCAAGGTTATATATGATCAATTCTCACTGTTCATATGGAAAACATGTAACATATTTCTATCAAGCTATTTGTTTCTTCAATATGTATTGAAAAAATATACTTGATGAAAATCAGGCAATTTAATGTCAACTAGCTGCTTTTTGAATATAGTAGTTTCTGAAATTTTAAACAATCTGAGATTGATACTAAGTGTCACATCTGTGACATGCGTTCGTGTAACCATTTTTTTTGTATTTACCTCCCCACGTGTGTGGCTTACCCCGATGTTCGTTTTCATTACACATTGTATCACACTATTCATTACACATATATCAACGTATACCCTATTCACTGTGTATATTCCGTACAGTTCGTTTCATAAACGCCGTCCATGTGTATAATGTCATTTTCAGTCATTCTCTCTCTATCGCCACACATTTTTATTGTATCGGCTGCGTTTGCAGATTTCCGTCTCAAAAACAGAGTAAACGCCTCTTTCAACTTGAAGCTCCCTCGGAAAAGTTTGATGAACAATGAAAAGTCGTCGATCGCTGCTGAATTAGGCAGCGGGGTTGTCAACGGCGATATGATCACACCGCCTAGCGCGATGGAAGGCGAGGGCGAAGCCGTCCCTCCCCCCGAAGCTCCCCAGACTATCCCCGATACTCCGATGGAAGTAGATCCATCGCCAGCGCCAGTAGAAACTGTAGATAGCGCTATGGCCGTCGACACGGATGTCGCACCAGTTAAAAATATATCGCCGGAGAGTGCGGACGTTGTCGTTGAATCGGACGTAGCGAAACCCGAATCGGATTATGTAAAGGCCGAACCGGTGGACGTCAACCCTAACCCCCATTCGTGAGTATTTTTTCCGTGGGGCGTGTTCCGCAAGCTATTGCTCTTTTCCCCGATCTCCCGATTTTTATATCATCGTATATATCCGATCATCTGTAAAATTCATTGTTTGCTGTTGATTTGTTCCATTGACAAAGATACTCAATGTTCTTTTTTATATGTTGATGTGTGGCGTTCGTTATGTTATTATATATATAAACTATTCGAAGACATAACCAAAATGTTGTATATAATGAGTTTTTTTTCTTTTATTCATCGATTTTTTCAGGTGGAGATTTTATGTTTTAAACATGTTTTTTATATACATATAAATATTTTTATTATTCTCGATCGAAATTGACATACATGAATATAAATGACACTATACAAATTGCTCCAGATTACACACACATATCCGTGCTCTCTCTTCAAAAGTCACAAAAAATTAATATGCAGTATTATTTTATATTTAGGACCCAGATTACTTTTTAGCAATTCTTTAAAAATTCTAAAAATAATTTTAATATCAATACTTATTTTTTTATTTATAAATATTACACAAAGTAATTTTCAAGGTTTTTAAAAGTGACAACTTAAATTATTATATTTTTATGTAACACTGAATAGGTTGTAAACTTTCGCTGAGACAAATAAGCAAACAATTTTTACCAAAAGCATTATTTTTTTACAATGTAAGTTATTGAAGATAATCAAAAAATTGTGTATATATATTCATATTAAAAGAGTAATCATAATTTAATAGTATAATATTTTTAAATAATTTGGATTTGAGTCCAAAATAATAATAAAAACATATTTATAATAATTTTAATACATACAATCAACTCTTATCGTTTGTGTTGAACAAAAGCCTGACAATGTTACAAATGTAATATATTATTCGCTGTAAAAAAATAATGCTTGAAATATTTAGAAAACTAACCCCTTAAGTTTAATTGGCTTACAAAACATGCCATGTATGAGTTTTATGAATGTTGACTATGCAATAAGATTACTTGGATACAATACAATTTTTTGTATGCGGTCCAGTTCTCATAAAATATAATATTTTTTTTAATATTATTTTCGAGTTGTGTCACCATTGAAGAGCGATTGCGGCATATTACACGTACACACCACAAGAGAGCTTTGAAAATGTTTCCCCCTGCCCCGATTAATATTTTGAAGGCATAGTCACAAACGCGACTGCGTTTTAAAACAGAGAAAAAATCAGACAAAAGCTATGTTTTGTTACTTTCTGTTACCTTTACAGTACGGAAAGATTTAACCCTGCGGCTTCAGTTCAGATTCTTTAACAATCTACCTAGGAAGTCAGCCCGCATCCAGTAAAGGTCAGGATAGGTATATTATGCCCTTGGCATTATAACCAAAATAAAAATAAAAAAACCGCTTCACTAATGGCAAAACCTGAATTATGCCTTTAAATTTAATACCGTCTTTATTACACACGTTAAATTTTTAGGCTGATTCATACCGACAGTATAGCTTTTTTACGCACACTCACAACCATAATGCCAAGATTATATCTATAAGTAGGTAACTACGCTTTTTACTGTCTCTAACTCACAAACAACGACAACGACATATTGACTTACAGTCAGGTCTGTTTTTGTTTATTTTCTTCGTCTAGATCGAGCATGTTCCTACCCCGACCCTATATCGCATGTTGGTTTTGTCGTGTGTGTTATTTTTTATTATTTTTTTCTCCACCCTATCTTTATTATTATGAAGTATATTATAGAATGATATTTTTATAATAAATAAAAAAAATCGATTTAAGTGAAACGACTATAATTTGGTTTCTAGCGGAGAGGGGAGTGTAGGAGAATCTCAACAGTATTAAATTAGTGGATACTCCACTCTTTTATCGGTAAAACTTGATACTAATGCATAGGATGTGCCGCTTTAAAAACGCAATAAACAACGCCTATTAACATTTTTATTTTCTTTACTTTTATTTTAATATTTAACAGTTTTACTATTACAAATATAGGGGATAAGTCGCGTGGTTTATTTATCATTATCTATATATATACTATATACACTTTCTTCTGCTCACTTTCTTCGAATACGACGGTGTTGCTCTTCGATTTTGGTTCTACTAATTTGATTTGATTTTTTTATTGTAGATTTTACTAACAGGATTTAGTGACTAATTTAAGTTTATTTGATCATAATATGACTAATATGTATTTTATTTTTAAATAACAGTTTGATTGCTCTTACATTATGTATATTATGTATTTTATAATACGAAATGTTGAATATGTTATAATCCTTATTATACAAAATGTCGTTATCGATTTTTGTTATTAATAATGACATTTTGAAATACGTTTATTGTTAACCCTTTTACACTCGCTCAGTTTTAAAAGATCAGTATAGTTATATACAAATAAAACTTATCTGATTAGGTTCATTTAGATTAAAGTCATTTGTGATAAAGAGCTAAATATTAGCGTGGTCAATAATTGGTTTACTACAATGCAGCAATACGTTATTGATGAAATATCGGAAAACATTTGATTTGTAAGTAAAAATATATTTACAATTCTAACAATTTTTTTTAGTAAAAATAAATGATGTATTTCTATCTGACTAAACCTAATCTGATGTTTTATGTGTATGAAAATATACCGTAAGTCAACTATAATGATAGCTTGGCTCAGTTTATTGTAAAAGGGTTAAAATATTGCATACTTGTACACTCGATTGTCTATCTTAGTATAACTAGTCTTCATTAATTGTTAATTCAAAATCAGCCAATCAAGTATGCAAGTATTACCTTAATATTGAATTGTTATTTTTTTTATATAAATAATACGTTTTTTGCAGTGTTGTCATGTAAAAAAATATTCTATTATTGTCACAATGAAAATTCAAGAATTCCGGCTCCGTTTGCATGTAACATTTTTTCACGTGACGACACTCCTCTAACCCGATCCACGACTTGATGATCGATTGCGCATTGTTTTGTTATGTGTTTTGTGTGTTGCAGTACGCCTGTCGCGCAGGGGCCAGAAGAGTTCATAGATCCCTGATTCTACCCTAGTGCGCTTCAGTATGTACTGGCCATGTCGGTCACATATAAATACTATATTTTTTTCTCATTCTCACACATATACATATTATTTAACGCACACTGCTTCATCTCCATTTTGCACTATGGTTTTTTATTATTTTAAAAATAAAAGTATATTTATATACACATTTATATATATATAGCTATCTTGAAATGATTAGCGACGACGTTCAATTAACACTTTAATCGTTAATATGAGTGTTCGCTTATGTATGTTTATGACGATTGAGACTCACGCTTTTCGTTCTATTGTAGACAGACTATCACTGTTTCTATTTTGGTGGATGTATACGTTGTGTTGTTTCTTTTTTTGTATCAATAAATTCAAATTTATTGTTTTTTCTTGTATTTTAAAATAATGTTTTGTAGAAAAATCGTTAGTTTATCAGCGATTTTTAAATAAATGTATAGTTAAGGCAATCTAGTATATCAAAATTCTAGTTAAAGAATTGATTCCTGCGCAAATTAAAAAATATCATATTTTATTTTAATCCTTTGATTGCCGAAATCTAATTTATCGGCATTTACCAATTAAGCCAAAATTGGCAAATTCAATGCCATCATTGAAGAAAAAAAGGATCGGCAATCGAAGGGTTAAAAATCATTTCTCAACTTATTGATAATTTTTTTATTAAAATTGATTTGCCATAATGCATATATTAATTTGCAATAATGCATATTTTAATAATGTTCGGACTGAAGCAAGTCTGCAAATTATAGATATTTGTTTTTATTCAATGTAAACTATTTACAATACAGCATCAATTGATGGATGTCTCTGGCAGTCCGAATTGATTCGGCTGTGGGAAGTTCATAAGCTTCTAATTATGAGAAAGAATAGTGCAAACAACTTAGTTTTTATAGTATCACATTGTTTGCCATTAATAATCACTACAAGAAATGAGAATCTAACAATAAGGTTAATTCATATATCAAAATATATAATCTGCTCAAAAATGAAGTGACCATTTTGCCTCATAGATTGTCTTAACTATAAATTTTCTTCTTTGTGTAGCTTTAATTAAACGCTTTTAAAATATTAATAATATTGTAATATTAAATAATGTACTTTATTTACACATTAATGTATTAAATAGATTTGTTAATGTTAATCCTTAGACTGCCAGTTATCCTATTTGATTTTGTAATATTTTTAATGATTATATAACGAAGGCAATCAGAGGGTTAATGCGTTTATTGATAAATATGAATTTCTATAAGAAATAGGGTCTCTTGGTGCGTTTTGCATGTTTTATGTTCAATAATAATAATTATTATATCTATTTCAAAGATATTAATTCTGCTAAAAAAATGCCGTTGAAAAAAAGAAAACTATTCATTTCAGTATAGCGTAGTAGGTGTCATTTATGTGTATTGTCAAGCTTTAATATTTGTTTTTCAGCCATGTCCATCTCATCGCAGAAACATTCTTTATATATATATATATATTACATATTATAATTTTGTATTTGTGACATCATGACGCCATGCATTCTGAAGTCACAGGAATATGATTTCCTGAGCCATGTTTTCTTTAATAAACTGTTCAAATGTCTCATCATGAATGTAAAAGAAAGCTTACCTGATTCTTTTTTAGTAGATGTTATAACGTATGTATATTTAGAATCATTAACAAACTTATTTAGAAGTAGTGGGATCATTCAGGTAATCTTTCTTCGATCTTAATCGACTATTTTTAACTTGTTTTTTATGGTTTACAGGTCGCCAACGCAGGATGGGACACTTTTCACGCAACTACACCACCGGTTGGATTTAAGTCTGCCTCTTTTGCTATTCTTGCTGCAAAATATACATAATTTAGTGTTAAGTGATTATTTACTAGGTTATTTTTTTGAAATCGTACCACTCCAGTCATATGTCAGATTTTTGATTATGAATGCTATATAAATGTTTATATTTTTAAGGTCTACCAAAATTTTAATTTCTTTTATATTATTGTGTAAGTAATAATTTTATTCTATTTGACAAATTGTGTTTTTATGTTATATTGATTAGTTTATCTTAAATTAAAAAAAAATATTTGGACGATTTATATGTACAAAATTTATGAAGAAAAAAATATGATATAATAATGAATAATAATATATAAATTGTATAATAATGAATTTTATTAAAATTGTATTTTTAGTTTTTTGTGCAACGAAGATCGATTTATATGTTTTATTTTTTGTCAGATACGGCCTACGTTTATTAGAGTTTCTATTAATTGTTAGTTAACGTAGCTTTGTAATCATGAGAGACTTAGTATGGCTGATCATATTGCCTTATATACATTATTATGTCCACATTTTTGCACGGGATGTCTGAACGTCGATAGGATGCTTTAAAACATTGTGATAAAATGTATTGTTTGATTGGACTCGATAAATAAAATAATAACGAGAGCATTGTGTATGATTGAAAATTGTGCATAATGTTTGTTTAATTAAAATGAATAATAGAAAAATTAATAAATTTACTCACACGCCCCTATTTAATATTTTAACTGTATATATTATTATTTTTTAATATGTATATATTTACATTAAAAATATATCACATACAATTTCGATTATTTTTATATCTCCTAAACGCGAGATGGCCATTGAATGTTTAATTGATATCTTTTTAATAGCCAAACAACTTTTTTTTAGTATACAGTACTATACTCCCTGCTTTATGTGTGCGTTCATACTTCTGAATGTGAATAATTTATTTTAAGTTTTAGTCTTTAATAGTATATTCGAATTGAAACATTTATCATATTCTTTTTCATCATCGTTCACCATTTTTACTTCACAAAACTATCATTATATCCGACTTTTATGTATTTTTAGTCTCATGATATCTTCGTAAAATGCCTTTGATGTAAAAATTTTGAATAAAATCATTAAAATGTTAATCCTTTTTTTGTTAATTAATATATTTCAACAAAAATTGGGCAGGTAGTTTTTTAATTAAACAGTAATAGAAAAATTGATAGGCGGTACTACAAATTTATCATTGTTATGTTTCCGTAGAAAATTATCGAACTTTCTGGAGTAAAACTGTCTCAGAAAGTTCGACGCGCGAGACTTTCAGAAAATTCTGCAAGTTTGATACTAACAAGTTAAATTGTGATTCTTACGAAAAATAAGTGTTATATTTGTTACATCGTGTCAAAGTCTGAGTGTAACAATATTGAAATAACTGATCAATATATAACTGCCATTGATGACACTATAAATATCTAATTTTATTATGTAACTGCTACTATTATACAGTAAATAGCCCTATCATCTGAAAAAGTTTAGGTACATAAATAAGATATATCAGATGTAGAGTAAACAAAGTTATGATTGACATAAATTAAGAATAGTAACAATAGTATAGTCCGTAACTCTGAGGTAGTGGGTTCGAGTCCCGGCAGTGGCCATCGAATTTTTATTTATAAAAATGCGCAATTATTAAAAAAACCTGCCCCAGCTGCAGTGACATATATTAATAATAAATTGTGTAGCACGTAAAAATTTATAATTAATAATATAGATGTCACCGATTCCCAGACTTGTCTGGTGGTTAATACTTGTAAGTATTCATTATGTCTGATTGACTTACTGAGCTGGTACAGATTTGCCCGTTGTAACGCATTGGGCTTACACCTGTCAGGTTTCAACGGAACATTTAATAAAAATAAATAAAAAAACAAGAAAAAAAATTATTCTTGTGTGTTGCATTATCTGATGACTTTCAATGATAATGGGCAAAATAACAAAAACATTGATAGATGTTGACTTGTACAGTAACTACTGTGCTGGGCAAAATAAAAATAAATGCATTTTTGCTGTATGAAGACCTATGCAGTTCGCACACACGGAGCAACGACTAGCAAAACTGAGTTGGCACTTCCTCCTCGGCGGCGTAACATAACAACCGGCGCCTTTCATCACATAATATGTTAACTGAATGTAAGTAAATATATGCAGTGGCTAACCTGTCTTATTCATTATTACCAAAAGAGGGGTTAATATTTGTTCCCCTTAAATTTGGTCAGAAAAATACATGTCATTTAATGAAATATTATTTTTATATTTATAAACTTTAATAAAATCGAAATATTAAAAAAACTACCATTGACTGACTACCTTTTCTCCCCCACCCATGAACAATTACGGATGCTGACATTACGTCCATGATTCTAAACCAGAAATTCTCGGGTTATCCATCAAAGAAAATTTTAAAAATAACAGTCTTGAATCTATCCCAAAAATATTTTTTTAAATATGTTGTAGTAAAATCATATTAAAATACATTTTCACTGATAGATGCATATTTTTGCCAGTGAAAATATAATTTATCTGACGGGTGCTAGTAAAATTATATGACTTAAACTTTTCCATATGTAGTGTAAGGGGCCTATTTGTATGCATTTATTTATGTATATTATGGCCAAAACTTGGCGGCACTCTTCTCGTGCCGACCTGGCGGGCTCGCACGCCTGCGCCCCGTTCAATTATAAACAACATATAACTTCAAATTTAAATAAAAATACTACTTCAGCGCCTAAATCAAATAATTGCCTCCCGTCACCTCCCGTCGGAAAAATAGTAATATATACATTCACATTCTTATCATTATTTATTTACATACGATGTATAAATGTTACAGTGGATGTGCATTTTTCAGTGAAGTTTATTTTCCTTACTGAAATACATTTTTATCAGTAGATACGTATATTTCTGCTAGCGAAAATATAATTTAACTTGTTGGCATTAGTTAAATTATATGCTGTTCTAAAATATCTATGAAACTTAATTTTACCCAAACCCAACTTTACTTTATGAAAGTTTTAAGACTAACAACAGTTTTAGAAGTTTCATTTAGTCTAGTCCAAAATAAAAAGTAAGTCAACTCGACTCTCATGGGAAATTATCGAAAGAAGAAGTACAAATAGACATCACATCTCGCATATTTCTCGATAGTTTGTCTGCACTTCGATATTAAATATGTTTTAAAAATATGACGCCCCTGTTGCTACATAATTGTTAAAATACAAAGCTGCAAAAATACGACACTGATTAGGCAAACATTAAAACTGTATTGATCTCACCTTTATTTTTAAAATGTTGTTATACTCAGGGATCAAGGTTGCATAAAAATAATACAATTGCAATTTCTCTCAAATTGAATACACACAATACAGATTTAATATCATTTGTAACGGGCTTTATTTGTATCATAATTTATTCTGATAGTACAATATTATGTAAGAAATTCTAAGCATCTCGATAATGATATAATAATAGCTAACGTTTAAATCAGATCAAAATTTTGGAGTAAGATTATATATGTTTTAATTTGCTGCTGTTTGTTTAGTAACTTATTATAAATAAAAAATAGCTATAGTTATATATTTATAACATTAATTGGTTTTTGCTTCTCTTATAACAGTATTAGATATAATTTACTTTTGGGTGAGTTATAAAATAACAATAAGCAATAAAATAAAATGAGCGAATAATGTGGTGTTAAGGCCATCTTTTAACAAACGACTACAACTGTCGGCGTCTTGCGTGATTGAGCGCTTCTGATCAGCTGTTCGTCGAATTTATGCGAACAATTCACCCAAATGGCAGATAACCAAGACCTTGAGACGCTCCGTTCGATTCGAGATGTAGTGAAGGGTCTCTCTTTGTGTCAGCTGAACGAAAAACACCAACTTCCAGATCTCTTGCGCATTTTCGACTATCTTGACACTTCCGACCCGTGAGTTTGCATTTACATGTTACTATATTACGACAAGAATAATTCATTAATCTATTCTAAATTCTCGCTTCAGCGAGCAGATCAACGTGGGTTGCGAAGTTCTCGACGCTTGCTTTTCAGGTTTGTCGATAAGCTATGTCGTGGAAAACACAACAGATAATATTATAAAATCACTGCATCACACGAGTGCCACTGTTAGATTGATGGCGATAAAACAGGTACATGTTTACTTATAAATAAATATAAACAAAAGTTTTTAAATAGCATTGTTACACTCCTCTTTATATTTGACTTTCTTTAAACTGTTATTATTCGTAGTACTTGTTAGTAGAGATCTAGAGATGCAAAATAAAATATTTATAAACTTTCAATAATTGTTAAGTAATTACTTAAACAAATAATCATGTTGATTAAAAGATATATTTTTAAATTAATTATCAATTTTCACAGATCGACAGAATTATATTCAACAGCAATTTTTATACGTTACCCGAACACATGAACGTAGCTGTTGAAATCGTTAAATGTATAGGCGATCAAGATTTGGCCGTCGCCGTTCAAGCTATGAAGATTGTCTGTCACGGAAGCTGGTTACAATCTGAACCAATAACGGATGAACTTAAAAACATCATCGAAAGCAGCGATACTTCGAGTCGTTGCAGAGCGTATGAGGTATATTTCTAGTTTTTAAGTTCAATTATTTAATTACACTATACAAGATATAATAAATTCATTTTTATTTGTAAAATTTTATAGTGGTTTCTGTTAAGATGTAATTTAAGAACATGATACTTTTAGTCTGAGATGCTTTTTGAATCTCTCTTGAATATATTTTGAATATGAAGTGCCTTGATTTTGCGAAAAGCCTTTTTATATATTTGCTGGCAAGCAGCTTAAAATCATATATAGGTTTATTCTGACCAATTAGGATCTAAATTAAATAATTTGACTGCTCACAGTATCTTTAGAGGTGGTCAGCCATAATGATTCAGTGGCCATATATAATCATATTGCTGTCCAAATGAATGAATTCTTCCACTCGTCTCAATCACCATGATATTGTGTTTTTTCTTTCTTGGTTGGCATGAAAATAAGCATTGTATGGCTCAACTTTTTCTATTTCATAATTATAGCTTAGAGCACAAATATTTTTATGCACAGCATAAAAATATATTTTTAGTTTTTTTGTCGAAGCAATAGGGTTGTATATTTTAAAAACAAGATCCTATTAGAAATAAAAATTTAGTTACTATAGCTAAAATCATTTTGTAATTTTTGAATATGAATTGAGTTATCCTATCTTTGTGGCAAACATTTTTATACATTGCTATTTATTATGTTTAATTATTTATTTAGGTTGTCGTCGAAGTAGTTAAAAAGTCTCCTGATTTTATCAAAGACGACAATGTGGTTCAGCTGCTTTACAAATTGATTGCCGAGTTGAAAACTGACGATATTCTCCTACAATTGAACATTTTGGAACTTCTGTCTAATCTTAGTGTGGCTCCTCACGGTTTGAATTTTTTGATCGAAAATAATGTACTTAAATCTTTGGCAGAATCGATTGAAAAATTAGAAGGAAATCCGATTGCTAATTTGGTCATCCCGGGTAAGTCTCAGAGTCATTTATACTGTAATTTTTAGCTTCATTTCATACGATTCATATTCTACTTGCCATATTATAGATTAGTGTAAAAAATCAATAAAATGAAAAATAATTGCCATGAAACATAGTTTGAAATAAAGTGAAACATCTTGAGTATTTATATATGAAAACAAGGCTTAACATTATTTAATATTCTTTAAGGTTTTATGAAGTTCTTCGGTGCCATTGCATATTTATATCCAACTGAAATATATCAAAATTATCCATTCATTGTCGAAGCTCTCTTCGATGCTATTCGTACCAACAATTCAATTTTGCCTACTGCTCTTGATACGTTAGGATTCGTCGGAGCTACTGTTGAAGGAAAATTGTCATTAGCCGCTCTTGGTTTGTATTATATATGCATTTAATATTAATATTTTTTTTATGATAATATAATATGTGTATTCATCTCTATAGGAAGGGTTTTCACAGATGCCTTACCATATATCGGTACATACATTAAAAATTCACCGACTGAGATGAGAGTTAAAGCGATGAGTTGTATAGAAAGTTTGATTGCCGTTAAACCTAACGAATCCGAATCCATCGATCAAAGAGTAACTCTCATGACTAGAGAATGGTTTCGCGAGTTATCTGAGAGACCTAATTCTATTGAAGTCGTTCATGGAATATGTAAAAATCCATTCCCTGAATTGCGAACGGCATCTTTTAAGTTGCTTTATGCCATTTGTCAGCATAATTGGGGTCAAGAGCTTGTAAAATCGTCTGCTGGTTAGTAAATTAAAATTATTGGTGATTTATATATTTATATATGTATATAAATTAATGATTATTAAAAACATTTTTTTTTTAGGTTTTGTAGAATTTCTGTTGAATAGATCCGTCGAACATAGTAAAGAGAGCAAAGAAATTAAGTACGATATCATGAAGAGGTTGTGTGAATCTGGTGTGTTTGAAGATACTGCAATTACGAGTTTTAATGAGTATGTCAAAGAAGGGCCTTTTTATGTCGACGGTTTGATGGAAGTTGCTACAGAAGGGGATTAAATTCTGTACTGTGCTTATCGTCAAAGTGTTTTATACGATTTATTTTTATAATAAATTTTCAAAATATATTTTTGGTGTTTAATTTTATCACTTTTTAAAATGAATATATTTCTTGTTTCTTTTTTATAATTTGATATAAGAATAATAGGTATACTATTTTATAAGTAACTTTTGGTTTTGTCTGGATAAACTCATCATCTAGTATAAGGAAGTTTTTACAAGGACAGTAATTTTCTATTTATATATAATAGGCGCTTTAAATAATTAAATTAGTAATATTGAGGATAATTTTCTTTATGTAAACTATATAAAAAAAACACCGAAAAAATGTTATTTATTTTAATTTATAAAAATAATTAACCATTTTTCCACTTCTATTCAATTTTAATCTAATTTTTCTGTAGAGCAAAATGCTGTAAATTTAATTGTAAAGAAGCGCGAAAAGTTTGTATTTCTACTAAGTGATTGGTGTGATAAATCCACAGATGATGAATTGTCTACAGAAAAAGCGCAAACAATAAAAGGGTGGGGGGGGGGGGGCAATTTTATAAAAATAGTTTTACAAATTATTCCTAATGAAATAAATACTAATAAAATAAAAATTTATTTAATAAAAACAAATAATTTAATTGGTTTTATAAGTATTATGTGAAAGAATGATTTTTTTAAGGACATCACAGTTTTCTATTGGCTGCTTGAAGTCCTCGCAAGTATTGCATTCGAAATTACACTTTGTTATAACCATTGCCTTCAAAGTATCAATATTCAATTGCGATTTATCTGCTGTCCACATATAATCGAAAAAACTCTTTCTGTGACCGCATTCGTGCCCGTCAAACAGAGGAGAGATCCGGGATTCAATCACTGCTTTCACGTTCACAATACTTCACGTCAAAGGACAGAATGAAAACGAAAAATACTAAAAAAAATGTCGACTGAACTTTCAAACGTGTGTTTAGGATTAACTTAAACAAAAAGCATCGGCGCTCAGGCAAAAAGTCATAAACTAGTAAATAATGAATGGAAGTTGGGGGTAAAGGGGGGGGGGTACTCGGACTCGAGAATTCAACTAGAGAGTGTTAGTTAAGAATATAATAAATACAAAACACAAAAGCAAATATTGAGTTGCAGTCTTATTCAAACTGTCAATACAAAATTATTTCGTTAATTTTTCCGATGCAGAATAAATTACTTTGTAAAATGTGGATGTGGCTGCTGCTTAGGCCAGTCGGAATACAAAAAAATTTCACCCGGAGAAAGTGAATTTCTGATACGAACCTATGCACTGCCTCAATGGTGTCACATAAACGCTGATTTTATTAACATCAAGTCGAATTTTATCATTTTTTGTGAGCATCGCAACTTGTTCAAACTGTAACGGTCAGGCAACGCAAAAATGGTTCCAGTAAGTAAACAGACGGATAATAAAAATTAAAATAAATCATCGTAATTGGCTGTTGCTGCAAAATATGGACAAGCACGAAATCTCCTCTCAAGCTGGCCAAGTGAATAAAAGCGAATATACAGCACCTATAATGTCACCATTCGGAACTCGTTTTCGATAACATTCCATTAAGAACTTGAGCTACCCAATTTAGAAACACAAGAGTTTGTCCCAACTCAAAACCAAGTAGAGCAAACCGAGAGATCAGCCGCTTCCCTCTTCACGTCAACCCTGGTTCAGCTACGCCGTCCAGATTTCAGATTTGACCGGATCATCGGAAACGACTGGATCCTTCAGACGCTGACAAGAACGAATAGACCGTTGTCGACAACTTGCTTATCTTTATTTATTTTAATCGCTCCATTTTTATACTAAATATTTAATACGATACACGTGTATTAATGATAATCAATTATTAATAAGCATCACGTGTAAACTTTTTTTTGTAACATGTGTATATTGTTGTTCTGCGAATTCATTTAATAAAAATAATATGCAGTTTACTTGTCAGTTCCGAGAAGTATTTTTATTGTTTAATGTTTAATGATGAAATTAGTGGTAACAAACATATACAATAAAAAAACTTTATTATAAACAATTTTACGTGCAGTAAATAAATGAACTACTTGGCAGCACTGAGCAGCAAATAAAATACGACTAATTATCAAGTAAATATTAGGAGTAGATATTTTAAATATTTTTTAATGCCTACTTGTAGTATTTGGCATAAAATATGATTTCAGAAAATATGTCGCAACGGTGCCTAATTTTTATATTTATTTGTGGTATAAAAAGGGTTAACTCGTACCAATTAATATTTATTCAAGAAATTATATTACGATGTTAAAAAATATTTAAAATACCTTTTTTGTCATGAGGCACGGAATCAATGTTTTCCCTGGGCCCAGATTCGCTCTCGGCGGCCCTGATTGTAATATACATCGTTTTTTGACCATTGTGACGCATTGGTACAACTTGTCAGGTCACGATGTTCTTAATTTAATTTAAATAAATATATTAAAAGTCAGTTATTAAAATTTAAAAAACTGTATCGAATTTTACAAATTTATTTTAATTTTGATTTGATCACAGCGTAACACAAAATTGAATACAAAATATTTTTTATTTTTTAAATAAAGAAATCGTGAAGCGTGACAAAATGTATCTTCATACTTGGCTGTCAGACACAATCTACGCGTCCAAGGTAGCCGATATGTATACACCGAAAACGTATTAAGACTTTTAATTGTATTATAATGGTACTATTAAGTAGATAAATTGAGTTGGCATCATTGTTTTTTCATTGGGTATTATTAGTGTAAGTAACAAAAGAGTTTGAAAAACAAATTCAAACAATTGCACCTGTCAATATTGCGCCTATTGCGCAATCTTCGATCGTGCGCACTGTGGCGCGCGGGTGTGGGGGGAGGGCAAGGTGTCTTGCTTTTTAGCCGGTCAGTTGTCGTCCGACCGTGGCGCGGTGCACACTGCGGCATTTGTGCGTTCACTTCCGACGAAGTCGCAAACTTTTTCAACGAGCTCGCGTCGCAGAAGAGTGCCGAAACAATTTAAACTCACCGTATCCTCCGAACCTACCACTGAACTCTCTGCATAGTTAGCAGCCGTTGGATAGATCACCTGTGCGCCTGGTGTAATAAGGTGATTCATTCAACCGACTACCTGTGCGGAATGCGCGCGATGGCGCCTTCGACGATGTTCGCGCTCTTGTTCTTCTTCTTCTGCTCGGACGTCTTCGCCGAAGCCAAGAAGATGACCATCGAGGAGAAGCTGAGAGAGGATCCGGACTTGTCTCAGGTCAGGATCGAAAACTTTTTAAACTTATCTTCTCGCGATTGGTAAAGATGCGGGTGCTTCAATTGGATAATGAGGACGATCGAGGATGTAACTCGAACAGAGAGGTGGGTGTTTGTGATATAGTCTTGGCACTATAGCCCCCTTCGTCTTCAGAACCATCGAACACTTAAACGCAATTAGAAACATATTTAATAACTGATCAGAGAAATGAAGCCGAGACACTTTTTAGTAAGTAAGTTTAAGAGATCTTGTGTAAAGTGTAAAGTTATAAAATCGCGGACAGAAGCACCTACCGTATTGATTATTATTATTACGTAATTCTTGCGGAACTGTTACGTCCGCGACCCTCTTCTACCAAGTTGCGATTGTGCTTTTTAGGCGCCGGTCGATATTCTTCAATGTTGCGACAAAAGTTTGCTTTAAAAAATATCGACTTATGCTCAATAGGTAGTTATAAAAGTCGCGTTCTTCTGATTCAAACTTGATAGTTTAACAAAATCAAATATATATTTTTAAACAAAAGGAGCTATACATCTGAGGAATAGCTTTGTCAGTTACACAAAAAACAGTACTACAAATTGATTGTCACTGTTGTGCATCTAAAAGGAACTAATAATAAGGTGAACATACTACTTTTTTTTAAATATTATATACTGGAAAATGATTACACAATCTGTTTACGGCTATGAATGCTATGAATAGACTCGCGCATGCCCAAGTACATACATACATACATACACACATCTACATACATATATGCTTAGGCTTTTATAGATATTATATTTGCATATGACGTTATTAGTTTAAAAAAATGACTATATAATAACTAAATTTTTAAAATTATTTTAATTGTAGTTAAATGGTTATGCTTTGGGCTGTCGAACTGTTTGTTTTTATTTCCATAACTTTTCAACTTCTTATATACCATTTAATTTTTTTTAAATAGTACCTATATAAATGTGTTTTCAGGATTGTTTTCGATTTTTAACTTTTTTAATACTAGCAAATTTAGACATGATATTTAGTAGTTTAAACTTTATTAAAAGTACAACTGTTATTGATTTTTCCAAAACAATTACCATTTTTAAAAGTTAATTATTTAAAAAAAATGTTGTTTACTGTATTAAAAATACGACTATTATCGATTTTTCCAAAACAAATACGATTTTTTATACTTTTTTGAAGAGCCGCCATTTTGAAACAGTATATCAAATTATCCGACCAACAACTTAGTAAATATATTTAAAAATTTAATTTTTCAAAAAATATTGATGTATACTTTATTAAAAATACGACAAAATATTATCCTTTCTTACAAAACATAAATATCATACATAAATTAACATTTTTATTTTATTAATATATTTATTAATAATAATAATAACCTAACCCTAAAAAATATTCATATTACAGGTTAATCCAATTCAAGTTTTCTATGTTGGCAGCACTGTAAATCAGACAGCTGTTAGTAATCACGCGTGTTCAAAGCTCTACAAAATTCATCGTCCTACTGGGCGAACAATTGCAACGTAGTTAAAAAAAGAAATCAACTGTTTGAACTATGCGTCAGACTAAGTTCAGCTAAAAAGTCAGAGTATTTGGAAACAATGCGATACAAATTTGTTAAGAATTAACAATAGGCAAAAAATAGTTGTGAATTTGTAAACTATTAATTATTTTTTTTATGGAATCAGATGTATTTAAAACAGTATGTTAATATAGGTATCTATTATGTTACTATATGAATCTTTTTTACATATATTACTAAATAAATTTAGACGAGCATAAATTTATTAAGGAAAATATGTGTATGTAAAAACTATGGTATTCAATTACCTTCAATAATCTCTATTCGGTACTGCCAAAAATATTAAAAGCTTGTACATAAATATAGTTTTCTCATTGTTTTATGTATGTATATTATAATAATACGTTATAATTTACTCCTGTCTATTTCAAATTCAGGTTAATTCTTAGTTATTACACCGTTTTACACTTTATAATTTACCCCTGTCAAACCTAATATGTTATTTGTGAAATGTTATATATGAAATTGTATATTTCATAGATAAGTTAGGTGATATTAAAAGTATTTTCCACTTATTATTAAAATTCTGCTCTTAAATTCACATAAAACTTTACCTATTTCATATATGTAAGTACTTCAATCTTTTAGTTTCTAACCATGTTATTTAGTTAACCAACCCTTAATTTAATATTAATTGCTATGTATATTACATTAGGTAGTAACCATCATACATTGTGTTCTAAAGATCTTAACTTTAAATATGTAGATATATCGTTTATATATATATTGGTATTATATTCTGTTTGAGTTGAACTTTGTAAAGAGAACTAACAAACAATGACGTTCGTGTTGTGCGATTCAATTCGGAAGGAGAAAGCGGAATAAGTTTGAGAGATAGACGTAAGAGATTCTTTGTAGAATGCTTCTATTCGAAAAAACTTTTCTAATCGCATCTACCACTGTGAACGTGAATTTTTGTTTTACTGTTTTAGGTAGTGAGTATTCTAAAGATCATTATCAATACATTTGTGAAAGAATATATATGGTTTTACTTAAGCGTATTACAATATATTGTAAATAATAATTAATGTAAGAATTTGCCAACATCAATGAGGTAATAAATATTTTATTAATGGTTTTAAACTTGGCTAACTTTATCAACTAAATATTTTATTTTTCTGTTATAGTAGATAACAATGAACTTTTAAAAATATATATAAAGTTACAGAAGAAAATTTTTACAAGAGATGGAAAATAAACTATAAAATGTACATATATAAAAACATAAATTTTATGAATTAAAATTGCTACTTTACAGTTAACGTTTGTTTATGATATATGATATTCGAGTATTTATGTTAAAAAACATACAAAATAAATATGTATTAAATCGCTAGCTATCCAAATCTCAATATATATAATTGTGATTGACAGATTAGATTTAATAAACATAAGTCAGATTTTTCTTGTGGCGTGCCTAATTTTCACTACTGAACGTGTCGGATTTGTACAATTAGCGTTTCCTGCGCGCTGCTTGCGCTTTTATTTAATTCGTCCCGTCCGGTGGATGACGCGTCAAGTTCACGACACCGATTAATTCACGCCGTCGTCACACTACGGGTGACGGCCCACCCCGAGGTGGGTTGACAACGGTCAACTCGACTAACTGACTCTGATCGAACGAGATTTTAATCAGTCGCGTCATAGGGAAACAATTTCCTTTTTCGCATACCTAATTATTCAATTAGTCGGTGCGTTGCGCTAGTGACTCTCTTTCGATTTGCGCAATCTTGCGACTAATTGGATCAGAATTATTGACTGGAAGAGGCTAATTAGAATACATACGCTTACTGATTCGAACCCGTTGAAAATCAGTATAGTATATACATACATATATTGATGCAAATGCGGAACTTCAAATTTTTGTCCCCCCCCCCCCCCGCAAAAATAATTATCAGTCTCCCCTTAATTTTTTTTCTGTATTTTTAAATTATTAGTTAAACTGTTAATTTATAAATTTTGTGGAATTTTCTGAAGTAAATTGTATTTTTTTTTATAAATGAAAGAAATAGATCACGAACAGTTTTAACAGCAGAAAAATTATATAGTCAGCACAATACTACTAGAATTACATATCCTCCTATCTCAACTCGACTAATTTGGGTCTCAAAAAGTCATATAACTCTGTAGCTTGCCCTTAGTAACAATCATTTTAAGAATATTTAAAGTTCTTATGTATTCAGAGAGTTGAAAAAAATTGTTTATATTATACTATTGTCACGTTCATTCTTGTAATTACCGTGGTTATGGTGATTTACTACGCGTATAGAAAAAGAAGAACCCCCACATAACACACATATATAAGAAGGCGGTTCTTCAGAAAGAGAACTAAATGTTTAAATTAAAAAAAAAATCCTTTTTATAAAGGGGTTTTCTGTAAGCCTAAAGAGTAAATGTATTAAATATTCAGCTCAGGCAGAGTAAACATAAGATAGAGGTCGTAGAATACGAATTTGGAGCAACATAGATAAAAGTATAAGGTGTTCTCATTATATTATTATCAGGGTCCTACAGTACAACTAAAAAAAATTAGGAACACAATTTAATATGATGCGTATGTTTATATATTAGGATGAGGTTAGGGAATATTTTTGTTTTTAGCAGGGTCCATAAGATTAACTATGCAAAGTATATTTATATCAGATTGTATAGAGTAGATATAGTCAGCCATATTAGAATGTTCAAATTAAAAACTTTTGCTACATGTTTTGTACCGATATTTATATATATTTTGTACTGGTCAAAATATTAAGTTTGTGTAGTATATTTGTTTGCTAATTAAACATACATTTGTATAACAATGTGAAAGTATTTAATTGTAGCGTTATGCCTAAAAGCATTATGTATTAATTCATCGATAATTTAAAATAAAATGGTTGAGTAATGAGATAGCACATTTTGAAACCTGCTTCTTAACATGTAGTTAATTATTATTCATATACGAGCAACGTTTGACTCACTATTGCATCACAGTAAACTCATTTGACCCCAATTAAAAAATGCACTGGTTATCAAAATGTGGACGGTCAGTTTTGTGTCAACGAATTAGAATGCTAATTTTAGTGTTGCAAATAAAAACTTAAATTACTTACAAATTAGTAATTGTTTGACATTAATAATGTATTTCTATAGATATAATATGTTATAGCTTTGAATCAATTAATCTCATATAAACTCGAAAATACATTTTTTAATCCAGGAATTACGTTGCAAATTGATAAGGTTATATATACATATATATTTATTTTTAAAAGAGATTCGTCCTTTTCATCTCCCCAGAGAGAGTACTTTTTACAGATAGATAGACAGATCGGAGCGATTTTTTGACGTTCGATTTGCATTTAGAAAAATTTATTATCCGCAAAGGTTGGGTGTACCTAATTAAAAGTAGTCGAGTTTCTTTATGTTTATTTGATTTTCTTTTTTACTTAACTTGTTAATATTTCAGCGTTTGTGAAATTAATAAGATCTTTTCAAATCATAAAAAACAAAGATGCAAAGAAATAACGCCGACCTAAATGCTTGAAGATATAATGAGTTTTTTAAAGCTCTCGTCTATATATTTTTCCGAAATTAATTTTGTTGGAGCAAAGGTTTTTAGTAAAAGCTTTAAACTCATTCAAGTTGCTGAGGAATGTATGTATATTAAAAAATACACATTGTTTAAGCTGAGCGTTGTTACTCATATACATACATATACATATCAATAGTTAATTATTATAAAATATTATTTTTATATTGAAAACATATATAAATACTACGTATGTATCTTTTTATATGTATATAATGAATTTTAATGTCTATAATTCAGTGGAAATTATGAAAGATATGTGTTAATCAAATGTTTTAGCGGATAAATATATTTTTTATTTTAAAATTACATGTTTTTTTATTAGTTGATAACCTTTGTATATAACGAAATAATTTCACGAACATATTTTAATATATTATTAAATAATTAAAAAACATATTGTAACATTAATAAAAATTATAGATACCCATAGCTCCTTGTAGTTATCACTGAAATCATCACTGCTCGTCTAAGAGAAGCGCTGACATTCTGGTCACAATGGTCAAGAATAAGGGATTCAATCGTAACTCTCAAGGGCATAATCGTCGAGCATCAACGGATATTTGGTATCCCTCCTCAGAAACTGTAAAAATTGCTCAATTCAATATATGCCTTGTCGAGAATGCAATGAATTATATTATTCCATTACAAATACAGATACTATTTCATATACTTGACACAGCATAATAATATATTTTAATTTTGAACAACTTTTAAACAACTTCTTTGAAAGAAGCGCTTTCTGAAAATTGATAAAGTAAAAAAATAATACTATTATTTTTATTTGTTAAATTTATATTATTTTTTCATAATAATTTCTTTGTTTGGGTTGCTGCATTGCCGCATAGCCTTCAGATGAGCCACTACTAGTAATATATATAATCAATCAATGAAAAACATAAATATTTAATGACCCATTATGTACAATCGTGTCATGTTTGCTATAGATAATAGAGGTGACTCACATATCTATATATGTATGTATCTACATAAATAAATAATAATTCATTAATAAAATAAATAAAAAAGAAGGTAAGATATTTTTTAATTACGGCAACCCTATTTTAATAATTCTCAAGATTCATGATAATTTACATATCACCGCAATTTTGTAAGCGTTCACCGTTTGACAGTTGTCCAAACGTCGCGTTTGCCGGCCATAAATTTTATAAATAATTTACGCGCTGCATCCGGCAATTTTATGTTGGCGAACAAAACAAAATGTGTATCATTACGCTCGTTTTCCACGTTCGATAAGCGATCCATCAATGCGTTTCTGCCTGAAAGGGCACTTCTACACTCTATAATCAGTGTCTTGCTGCCATCGATAAACGTTTTACCCCCTGCGATGAATGTATTTTTTATAGTCGCATACGTTATCGAGATCGCCGTATGGGGGCGCAATTGCATATAAACGCATTTGCCAGGAAGGTGCACACGCCACCATCATTCTCCCCCCTTTTGCGCAATATGTTTACTCTCATAATGACCAGCACGAATTCCCTACGAGGAGTTATCGTCGCGCTGCATCGCCCTTAATTAATTTAAGTAATTTCGGTTTACGATAATGAACTTTGAATCGGGCAGACAAACCGTGGACCTTTCAAATAAATTCGTTTAGCCCCCCCCCCCTCTTTATAAGTATCCGCAGACAGAAGGGTGCCCCGATTTTAATTTGTAAATTTGTCAATAGCAAACGACGTTTTAATAATGGATTTAATTAAAAACTTTGTTAGCTCGTTAAACGACCGAGATTAAACTCGTAATTGTTGCTCGTTTTATTTTTCAACATTTTTAAATTATTTATCTCAATTTAAAAATATCATTATTATTTGCTATTCATTATTTGTTTTTTTGCTGGTAGAGCAGGGGTTATTATCAATACTTACTCAACGACTAAGCCACTGATTTTTAGTCACTACCTCGGCGCTTAGAGCAGGTGTGGTAAATTTCTTTACACTTATTTCTGATGCACCATGTACTTTTATGCCATTAAAGTGCAATACACCATTTTAACTATGCATGACACAAAACTCACGCACCGCCATTAATTATAACTTATGTAATAGCTCTATGTGTAAATTATGATTATCTTTAACCGATAGTGATACATACAAATGTAGTAAAGTTTCAATCATTGACGAACTTAAATTTTATGTTACAATGTTTTAAAATGATCATTGCTCCCATTAATATTGTGCTAATTGTAATTTATGTTGCGAAAGTACATATAATATAAAAAACGCACACCGCCTCTAATCTATGTTTTAAAAGAGGGTGGAAATATATTTTTGATAATGTACTATTCAGGGGGATTATTATGAGCTCTAATATTCTTTTAAAAATGTCATTCGTCAACAATAATTTATTGCAATGATCTATACATAGATGTATAATCAAAAAATAAGTTTTTTCAAAGGACCCCATGTCTATTAAAATGTGTACGCCACTGCCTTAAACTACCATGACGTGTGTATTTAAATTTTCAAAAAGTGGCGTAGCATTTAAATATTTATTTTTTAATTAAACATAACATAAACCGTTATGGCCTGTGTGAAAATTAACACAGCCGAAAAGCCAGGCGTTTGCAATTCGGCTGCCGCGGTCCGCTACAGTTTGCGGGAGAGCGAGTTTTCACGGGAAATTAAATTTTCCATATCAAAACACAGCGAAAGACAGGGGCGTCAGGTGGTGGGGGGCAAGGGGAATTCTCTCCACTCGACACAATAGTATTCCGACTCTCATCAGGTAACCCTCGTCACCAGACCCGAAAACCTACTTTGAAACGATAGAGAATAATATCGTGCGATTCCGGCGTCGGTAAAATATACAATTTATGCCAAAGTGAAGTTCGAAGAGAAGACTTTTAACCAAATAAAAAATATTGAAAAGCTTTGTTAATGATTTGTGAATGAAAATATTTATGTAATAATTTGTTGGTAAAAATCATTTATATTTTTTTGAACTTGTTGGAATTTATATTTCTGTGTTTTTATTAAAAATTAAAAAAAAACATTATAAAAATGTGACTACAAGCAAATATTAATTAAATTTAATTAATAATTAAAAGCCTAATGTTTACTAATAATATAAATAATATAAATAGAAATAAGTTAGTTAAGTAATGATATGTGTTTACATCTGGTTTTTACAATCATTATCCCCAACATATGTACATAATTTGGCATTTTTGTTAAAATTTATAAAAATCTTACGTTTTTTTCTGTGGTTTTTATAATAATATAATGTTGTTGGTGAAAAAAGCGCGACTTCATTTTGACATGAGGGATTAAATGGCAATCAATATTGAAGGATGAGAATAAAAATACATGAAATATAATATGTATACATGCTTCTTGTATGTTTTTATGCGAATCTATTTCGTGGGTACTTATAAAAAGTAATGGTTGCATATTTATATACTCTTAAACATTTAAAAAACACAGTTAAAAACATGTATATTATGCCAGTTATAATTATTTAATATTTAAAACGAAATGGTATTCAAATTTTATAGATATATGTATGTATAAAATGTAAATTGAATAATGAAAATATTTTAATTATTGTATATTGTATAAATATCTCATTATACAAGAATTTTCTTTGTTATAAATAAGTTTCCACTGCCATTTTATGATAACCCGAAAATTTCTCCGTAGTTCCATTAAATTTTATAACCACGTGCCTCCCTTGCGATTTGAGCGTTTATCTTGGGATTTTAATTAAAATTTGATGAAATAAAGATTTAATTTCTGTATATTTTTCTCTTTGCAGATTAAATAATATTTTTTTAAATAATACCGTTGAAATAGAATGTTAATTAAATAAGTTCATGTAAAAAATTGAAATTGCTGCTGTTTATTTTTTGGAAATTTTATTAATAATTTAGCATATAAAAAATATATAATAATTTTTTCTTACGATGCAGAAAAAATCTTATGCTAGCAAGAATTGAATTAAGCACGTATGTTTTATTAAAAAAATGAAACGTCATGCAAATTTATTCGACCAGCACACGCGCCACTGTAATTCGTCCAACTTCTATTGGAAATGTATTATATAAGATAACATCATTTCGATATCGGAAGAGCGACGTCTGTTTCCTATATAGGTCACTAGATTGAATCTCTCCGCGTTCTCTCTCGCTCTCTGGAACTTCGTTGGCCGTTTTTCTTTTTTATTAGTCACTAAGAGATATGTTTTGACTGAATTGAACCGTGGGAAACCAGAGCTGCCAGATTTTAGAGGCACATTAATAAGTTTAATCTGTGGTCTTTACACTGAATTCATGATAGTGATCTTTCGAAAAATAACGCGAGCAATCTTTTACTGGTTTTAAATTGACGTAATATAAGTTTCTTTACCCAAATAAAATCTATCGTTGATGTTCATTGTAATCATTGAAATATTTGCCACTTGTTACAGTCGAAATACATGGTTGAGTTGATTTATATTTTACAAATATGGCAGGTATGTTTTATTTAGATCAATTACGGTAACATATGTTTAAAATAAATTGTTAAGTTCAAGAGCGTATGAATAGCTTATATATAACATTTTTTCAATACGTAATTTTTAAACACTTGATTCGATTTCCGCGGTAGAATAAAATATACAAAAAATGTATAATTACGATATAAATAAAAATTCTGCTCTGAGACTTCCTTAACTTGGATCTTAATTCAGTAAAAGATTAAACAAATTTATGTTAATCTTGAAGCTAATTACGATTGTTAACAAGAAAATCTGAAGCAGTGGATTAATTTTTGCAGTTACATTCGGATAAAAATGATAAAACAAATTATTATAAAAATACGGCTCCTTCAAACATTGATATTTCATTATATAAAAAATGTGTCCTTTCAATAAATTCAATCGAGCTTAAATTTTTTTACAACTCTCTTTCATAATGTTATATAACTGTCTTATAAAGAAGCTTTTATATTCATCACGTAATGCCGTAATAATATAAGAAAATATAAAATTAGATACTAACTTTTAACAATGCATATTTTTTTTGTAAAAATAATGTATGAAAAAGTAAATGTAAAAGATTATACTGTAATTTAAGAAAAAACACATTTAATTTAGGCATTTTAAAGTAGCCCGCTATACAAACTATAATTCGATTTTTTAGTGAGATATAAAACGCTTAAGAAAATCTAGGAAAACCTAATCTGTAATTAGTAACAGAAATTCTAATTTTATAATTATCACTAATTCTGTTCTTAAAATTAAAAAAACATATTTTTATCGGTATAAAAAATAATGTATTTTTAGCGGTGTGTGGACACAACGCTCATACTTGCTCATAATGACTTATGACTTGTGAGTGGTCAATTCACTCCCAACATTATGCCCTTATGACGTTGTTGCTATAAATGATACATTTTTAAATGAACATAATATTATAAATCTCACTAATTCTGATATTCTGTATATGATAGAATTTCAAAAATGCTGAGGTCCATATGAGATTCGATATAAGTCATCGATTGGTCTATTGTGCTTATGAGATATCCAGTTAATGGATGTGCAGAAAAGTACATGAAATTCCAGAACAAAGTAGAGAGCAGAATTAGGCATAAACTGTGTCTACTTTAACACAGAAATGCTAGGTAAAAATATTGCTAAATGTTGCTGGCCACACAAGACGACTGTATAGAAATTGTGGCAGCACTGTGCCTTACAAATTAAAGCAAAATTCGATACCTTGGGTGCTGTTCTGAATAAGCTACGTGAGCGGGTCGATTTTCACGTTATTTTTGTATCATGGCAACACTGTCGATTTCTCGTGACGCATGTCCCAGATTCGAAAATTGGAAAAGGTCATGGCCGGTGAGGATACGCTCGGGGCGCGTTGGCGAACCCCCTTCCACTGGAAGAACCGTGAATGACTGCGCGTTCGCGAACGTCGTCATTGACGGCCATGTCCCTCAGTTGTTATGTAATATTGATAAGGGGGCGAAAAATGCCGCATGACGCGGGCCCGCCTTGGGATCGATTGTCGGGGGCGGCGGCGCGGGGGGCGACGGGGCTCCGGTCAAGGGCGAAGCCTGCGGCAAACCTTCGCCCCAAACACGTACGATACACTTTTGCGCCGGAATCGAATCCGCACGATCGCTGATAAGCTCGCCTTCTTCTTCGCCGTCCCTTCCCTGACCTTCTCTAATGTAGTAATCCTGCTCGAGAATTTTCTGTTCCGAAATAAAAAAAATAAAATAGCACTATAAGTTTCTGACCCAATTTGATTATAGGAAGCTTATGGGATCTGAGAAAGTGTGTCGGTCATGTAACGGACCGTTTTCAAAAAATATATCTTGCCTATAAATTTTAGTTGCAGGAAGAGGTAGCTGTGAGAGTTATATCATTTCCTAAAGTAGAGCCTACCTCCCTCCTTCTATAAGCGTTGAAGGAATCTAAATATACAATTCTATAGGCGATGAGGGGCAATAGAGAAATGTTAAAAAATCAGTACCAAATCATTGCTAGTTAAAATATATTTTTAAATATTAAAATCATAACTTAATTGTAATAGGTAAACTAAATTTGATTCAATCGCAGGGTGTTATTTCCGTATTTGTAGGAACTGTTACGAGTACGATGGCGCACTAGATTATGTTGATTGTGTTCGAATATACCATGTTTTTTTTATTTATATTATTTTTAGGATATTGAAATAAGTGATTTCACTATAGTTAGATAGGTTAGGTCGGAAAGCGCCGGATATCGGCTGAATCATGGGGTCGATCGAACTCTGGCCATTTGGAGCACAGATAGGAACGCCATGTTTTTATGACTAGCAATGTCATGTATAAAAACGGAATTTATTATAATATATTTTAAATGTTTTATGCAATTAATTTACACTAGTTTGTCAAAACTTTACGTACCATTATCAATTTTTATTATTTTTTTAGTAAAGCTCTGTAATGTTATCTTTTTCAATATAAAACATCGACACGTCTGTACTTTAGGAATTACTTTGGCTTTGTGTTTGAAGGTCTTTCGCGCATTATTGATTAACTTAATTGGTTACTCCCACACTGTTGTTTGCAGTTTTATTAATTAGGTTATACACTAAATACAAGATAATGAATTTTTTTATGAATAAAATATTATATTTTAATAATATATTATATGATTCGTAAATTTAGTTTAACAGATGTGACGTCAAAGATAGAAATTTGCTACGCAACTGTAAGTCATTTATCGGTGTCTGAGATTTTTTTACTATTTTAGATTATAAGGTCAAAAGTAACAAAAAATATCGTTTCGATCTATACGCTTCTCTGTGGGGTTGAACAGTAAAAGCTGTATACCTCGAAACCTTATTATAAGAGCAAGCCTTCCATCAGGTGATCGAAATTTTGATAGGTAGCACGTCTAAAGTTTATATAAAAATGTTTCACTGGCAAGTTATTTAATACTAGAAATCTTATTTTGTACTTGCCCTCGAAACGATGGATATTAAAAATATCTAATTGAAAGTTTGTTTGTTGCCAGATACTGAACTTAATCTGACCTATCCCAATATAAACTTATTTAGGATATTTGTTGATATTCTGAAGTTCAAATTGAACTGTATGGCTGAAGTTAATGAATAAATTATTTAAATTGCTTTTCTGGTATCTAATATTGCATAGTTACTCTATTAGTTTCTGCTTAAAACATGAGCACTATTTTATTTTATTTACTAATAAAATTTAGCGATTTTTATAAAATAGCTTAAGAATATATTATCATCGTTCAATTAAACGTAATTAAGCGCAGAACGTTATTATTCTATTACTTTCTTACATTTCAAAGATGGAAACTTTGGAAATTTATAGAAATGGTTAAGATTCAGATACATAAACTATGATCTTATTTATTTATTCACGGCAAAATAATCTACGGAATAGTACGTTCTCAAGAAAAATGCATACGCCAAGTTTGTAAAGGTATTCATGTCATAAACAATACAAACTTTCTTTCACATGACAGATCATGTTATAGTTTGCATTGTTTCGCTGGATTTTTGAAATATAGATGGTGTAATATAGTTGCTTATAGTATATATGTATACATAAGACATCAAACGAGATGGTTTATAAACTATAGAATGCATTAATAATATCAAATGGATTGTAAGTGGAGTGATCTTGAACCGATTAATTGATGATGTCACTGGATGACCTTGTTGCAACGATACATTTATGCAGATAAACACAGTATCCTATATAAATTACAGTGAAGATATATTTTCACTGGTTTATATACCAGAATTATATGAAATAATATCACAATACATTTTCACCGATAAATATATATTTCTACTAGTTAAAGGTACTAGAGTAATTAAATGCTGCTTCATTTGATAGGCGTGAAAAGTGTAAAAAAGCGACGTAAAAAGTGATAGTGATGCCATTTGTTAAGTAATGTACGCCACCAACAAATTTCATATTAAAAATAATTGTAAAGCAACACATCATCCGAATGTACGCAGTAAAGAAATACAGATTTACTGATATTTACTAGTGAAATTATAAATAAATTATATTTATACTAGTCATTTACATTCATTGTGACATATACACTATTAGACTTTTTTACCTATCTATCTAACCTAAAACTCGTGAATGGATACTCACTAATATATTGAGATATATTGCTTTTAAATCTTTGTTATTTTTATACAACATATTTCTACTTGTTATTGTATAAGTCTTTAACATTTTTTTGATTCAAGAGAATATGTCAGTTACAGGACGATTATTTTTATTAACAGCTTAGCGCCCGGGGTTTTTTTGCAGAACTTTACTTGATGGCCGGGCGATTTCGCAGAAAAATGGCATACACTTATCTTTTTTAGTAAATTCCCTATAACTTATAAGATATTTTATTGAAATTTAATGTGTAGCTTCTTTATGGTTTTTCGCATAAATATATATATAGACATACCTTTTGAAAATTCTTCTATTCGAGTATACGATGCACCTCGAATTCAGGAATTCCACACAGATAAAAAAAATGCATTTTTACCGAAACATATTTACCGAAACGTATCGCGAAAATTGATCTTATCTCAGTGATCTTTTGTGAAAAAATTTCAATCACCCTAAAATGGACGAAAGAGATGAAACCTTTTTGGAAAAAAATTCCAGTGATTGTGAATAAAGTGATTATAATTCAAGTGTAGGTAGTGTGACAGTGATATTATCTTAGAAGACTGGAGTGAATTTAATCCAACAAGCGACAATCAAGATTTGGAAGATATTCCAAGGGAACAAGTTTTTCCAATAATAGTGTAAGCATTAAAGAAGTGGCCAATTTATTTATTGGCGATAATTTGTTCGAAATAATAGTTTCGGAAACAAATTTATATCATCGGCAAACAGCTCACAATTATAAAAATATAGAAAAAACGCACAATGGAAGGATGTGACAGTAAGTGAACTGAAACAGTGGTTTAGTTTACTTATGGCAATGGGTATAGTTCATAAGTTCAACAAACCCCATAATCGAGAAGCTGATATTTTGAAAAACTATGACAAAAAATAAATTTAGACAATTTTTTTTTACATTTTGTTATAAATGCAGGATTTCATATAGTTTAGATAAGCTGGCGAAAGTGAAACCAATGGATTACTTTTTAGGCAAATTCAATAATATTTGCAAGTCAAAACAAAACCTTTCCCTGGATGAAGGAATGATTCCATGGTTAGGTAGACTTATTTTTTGGGTATTCAGTCCTCAACCAAATATGGAATGTTGAATAGAGTGATTTGCGAATCAGATACCGGTTATATTTGTAGTTTAAAATTTTACACCGGAAATGCAAGAAGATTAATAATAATAAACACGGTGATGAAAGTACTAAACTCATATCTGGACAAGTGGCATCGTGTTTATGCTGACAATTTTTAAGATAAAGTTTTACTCGCAAAATATTTATTTTTACGGAAAACAGAAGTAGAAAACAAGGGTCTGCCAGAATCTCAAAAATATAAAATTAAGACCCCTACAGATGAAACATGGCAGAAAATGTAAAACGCTTATCCAAATTTGGAAAACTAATAAGATAAGAGATTTCAGAATGATATCTACTTTTTATAACACCCAGATGACACAGGAAAAAAACAGAACGACCGGCCTTATAATATATAATAGACTGTAATAAATATATGAAAGGTGTTGAAAGCGGCGCCTAGCAATACATACATAGTTACCTAATATTTTGAAAAACAATGGAATAAACAAAAAATGTTGTTGTTTATTTATTTCAATTTTTGTTTTTTTCGTTCAGTGTCGATCAAAATTTGAATCGTAACAGCAAAATTAGATTCAAAGATTTTCTTTTGAGTAAGGCTAAAGGATGGATGCAGAATTCAGTGCAATCTATCTATTCTGAAGGCATTCCATCAGTTTCTACTTCATCTTGCCGTGGCTTGATCTACTTCATCTTGCCACAAGAAAGGTTTTCGGATAAGCTGAAAAACCATCAGCAAATAAAAATAAAAAGTGGAGAGAAATATGTGAGAAGAAAGTGTCGTGTTTGTTCTGCACATGAAATAAGGAAAGATGTGCAGAAATTGTGAAATTCCTCTTCATGTTTTTATACATATCAAAAATTATTGTAATAGATAAAAAAGTGTAAATAATAAAAATAAATATAAATAGTGATATAGTGTGGTTCATAAGTGTAATGGTGAAAATAAATGTGTCCGTGGCAGTTGTAAGCAGAAAAAGGACGCCGAAAAATTTGGTGAGTGCAAATTATATTATATTATAAACGGTAATTTTTTTATAAATCGTTTATACAAAAAAAATATAGAAACATATATTACACTACAAATAACTGGTTTTTTAACCATAGCAACCATTCTCATTGTAAATAAAATATTATATATATTTATTCGTTTATGATTTTATTCCTCAGAGATTCTTTTAAGTGCAATAATATAATTTTTTCCAATTATTTTACAATGAACTAATACGATTATAATCTAACAGAATTGTAGCTTTTTCACACTGGTTTCTCAATCTGTGAATCATTGCGGTTTTCAAATGGTTAGAAAATTTCAAAATAACAAACACCCAGTAAAAATGTTTGTAAGTTAATGGATGATATATTTGGAAGTTCTTTGGTTACTGTTTCATCTAATTTATTTACATATAACAATTTTACTTTTTAATTTTGCAATAACATACAGAATTTTAGGTTGAAAAATTTTGTTAATTAATGTACTTTCAACCACGGATGTTTCGATTTCTGTTGATTGGATTGGTTTTATGTTAACCTAGCCAAAAAGTTTGACCCTGAAATTTACTTCTGTTCAAGAAGTGCAACATAAAGTATTATTTTTTATATGAAATAAATAATTATGGTTCATACTTTAAAATATTCACATGCCCCAAAAAGTCAACGTATCATTGCATTGTGTCGCAATGGGATAAGACGAGTCTTTTTACAAAAAAATTAAGTAAAATATAATTTATTTCTCATTTGATAGTACGTAGAAATAGTATACTACAATCTCTAAATATCATATAAAGTCAAACTTGATAGTGTCACAGTATTTTTTTAATAAAAAAAACGCATGTCAGAGTTCACGACCACTAAACAATGTTCTTTCTAGACTCGTATACGAGTCCTCGGGCGTTAAGCTGTTAATTATCATAGACAATCATGGACGAATAAAAAATATTCAGTTCGACTACCTTCCATTGTTTTTAACACTGAAAGGCGAGGCTGTGGTTATCCAAAAAATTGTCTTTGGTTATAACAATGCTGATTGGAAGGGTTTCAAGAGTATTGTCGTGTCCCGTGTAGTACTTTGTCGGTAGAGCTATGCAGCAACGGACACCAAAACTGTCGAATATTTAACAACCGTAATCAAACAAGTTAAAATATCATTAGTACTGACGCATAAAAATATTCATAATTATATTGAACTTACCCCATCGATTATTAAATTAATTAAAATTAAAAATAAATTGAGAAAGTAGTGGCAAAAATCTTTAATAAGCAAACTGGCAGATTTAGAGCATTAAAAACAAAACGTGGTCGCGTAAAGTTGAAAAGCTAAAACCAGCAGATAGTTCATTATGGAAAGTAACTAAATCGCTTTAAAATAAATACACAGAAATTCCACGGTAGAGATGTTAGCTGACGGTTTTTCTTTATTGTACGAACGTGTTAAATATTTTAAAAACTCTAAAACTAAAAACAAAGTAAATAGATACATAAGAGAAGTACAAGTATGTGCGGTAGATAAGCATTTAATTAAAAAAATAAGCTCATGAATTTTTTTAAATATTATTAAAAACCTATGAAATTAATAAAACATTGATTAAGCACCTTTTTGTAATTTAGATTAATATATTAACAAACATCTTTAACGACTGCCTATCTTTAGGGTATTTCATAACCGTTCGTAAAACCGCTAAAACTCATCCGATAAAAAAAACGATAAGGATCCCTTAAATCCGGTTAGTTATCGCCTCATCAGTTTATTAGTCATTTAGTAAAATATTTCAAAAATAATCTTTATACGTTTAAAGAATCTTTGGTGAATACAATTAATAACAAACAGACAATATATCAACTAAATAGTTTAATAGAGCACTTAAGCGCTAATTTTAATATTAAAATGAGTACGACATTTTTAATGTTAGATATAGAAAAAGCTTTCGACACAGTATGGCATGACGGTTTGATTCTCAAACTACACAAAAACAAACCCCTGAATGTCTGCTACCCTTAATACGCTCATACCTGAAAAGTAGAAGCTATGTTGTTTCATTAAATAATGAACACTCGATTACGCGTAAAATTCCAGCTGGAGTTCATAATAATAAATGGTAATACTATTTTTTTTAATTACAAGTTTATTACAAATTTATTTACAAATTTGATTAAACTATTTAGTTCAGTTTAGATTTGCTATTTGAAAAGATTAAAAAAAGACATATTATAATTTTTTAACTATAGATCAGATTGATACGTTTATCCCGTCCGTGCTTGGGCACTCCACAGGTGTCCTAAGCCCATTAAGGTTTTCCCTTGGTTGAAGGGCGCCAAGTTGCACATCGATCAGAGCCGTTTTTTGGGAAGCTTACAAATGACGGGCGCCATCTTAATTTTTGAGACGGCGTCCGATTCGCTGTGGGAGGACGTAATTAAGCAAAAGCTTTTAAGCAAATTAACTTTGCAGAGAAGGGAATTCGGAAGGGTAGGGGTCGTGGAGAAGGAAGGTGTACTAAGGGCGGAGGCTTCGCTTTTTGTTTTCGGATGCAAACAGCGTCGTTTTAATTTGGCTTTCATTAGCTGAGTACGCCTTGCAGTGCAGGGGGTACTTTTGTGTTTTAATCAGTAACGCACTTGTGTCGCTTTTATTATTTATAGCGACTCTTCGCTTCAATTATGCGACTTGTTACATGTGGAACGAATCACTATGACGTTAACGTTTTAACTCTATCGGTTCATTGTTGCGTTTCAAGGTTGGCGCGCGGTTGTTTCTATCTATGATTCATTGATTGATATGAAGTATTGTGAATCATAGTAATGTGTTCTATAATAAATTGTAAAGAAGTCATTCTATTATATCTAGGAATTGTATATATTCCTAAAATATATGTTCTTATGATTATATTATACAAAAATTGTTTTATAAGACGATTGAAATTTTCCGTATTAAAGTGACGTAAGCCGACTTTCTTTCTATAAAACTATCATTAATTAGTAACGTTGCTAATTACTTAATCTATTGTATGTCAGTGGTATTCCATATTTTCATTATGTTAAAAATATTGCAAATAAAAATCTCCTGCAGATATTTTGCAGGAGAGTGTAGTCTTCGCGTAATGTATAATATATATATATATATGGTGTCTTTTGTTGTGGAAATATGATCAGTGTATTTTGAATAAAGAGCTAGTAAAATGACGCTCCTTTGTGGAACTTCAGATAAATTATATTCGTTCATATATAGTATATGCTTTTCAAGTACTACTTATGGGAAGGTATATAAGATATCAAGAAATGTAGCGGTGTCTGTGGTTGAAAAAACTAATTTCATGTTTACAAATTAGCTTGTTTTCACATTGTATATCTCTAAATCAGAGATATTAAATCTTTACCGATACTTGGATGCAAATGCGATTTTTTGATACGTGATTTTATAGTTTTAGATTTTTTTCCTTTATTACGTTTGCGAAAATGAATCAGTTACTTTCTTATGCTTCTTCTAAATTAAGCTCATTTCCAACATTTATTACATTTAATGAAAATTAAAAATCAAAAAGTAAACTTTTATATTTTTCATTGCAAATTATTTGAATTTATCGTCAATTATGTTTTTTTTTCTACAAAAAAATATATTTTCTATTCGATACATTTCACTATAGGAAAAAATCGTATTAATTTTCAAACAAAATAGTACTTAGCTCTTAGTAATAGCAACTACTGCTTCATTCAAACCACATTTAAATTAAAAAAAAAAAGTTTATAAAAAAATGATCTCGATTTTTTCAAAAATTTTCCAGAAATTTTATTAAGCAAATTTGCGTTCCTATATTTATATACGAAATACAAGAAAATGATTATTAACATCTGTTCCTATCTTACATTTTTCAAATTTCGGACAAAATCAAAATTAAAAATCATTTTGTAATATAGAAAAAACATGATTCAAGTTCGCCGACAGGAAAATTTAATGGTGTAAAGCCCCCAAACATTTTTGCAATCTACCAATTTACACGCGAAGCAGTTTTTTCTTATCTGTTTATCAATGTGGCTCTTAGATCAATAAGGCCGATTAGGGTAGTAAAGAAAATAAGCATGCATATTTTCAAACATCTGGCACGGATCCACATTTTTTATGCAACGGTTTTAATATATTTTTAAATATTCGTACATACTATATGTATATATATTTAGCAAAAAAAGGCTCTATGAAAATTATCGATAAATCAGAAAAAATTTTAAGAAGTAAAAATTCTCAATTTGGTATTTCTTTCAAGATATTCTTGAGAAAGAAACACTAATTATAACGCCTGTTGTGCTACAACGCTTTATAATCATTAAATTAGACCTAATATGTATTTATAATATTTTAATGATTGAATTGGTATTATATTTTTCAAGAATAATAAATGTAGTAAACTTTCGGTTAATTTGTATTAATTTTATGTATATTGCTGATTTTTAACGAATGCGATTTTATTTCGATATAAATAATATAGTATTAGCTGTAGAGTTATTGTATTTAACAAATTTATAAAAATATAAAGATATATTGTTTTAATTTATTTATTAAAATTTTACCGCTTTTTTGTTGTATTTAATAGTTGTTATATGCTTTAAATTTAAAGCACTGCAATCCTAATAGTACTAATATTTTTTAAATTATTTAATTTTCATTAAAAATGGATTCTGATTAGACACTGATTTTTAATAACACAATTATTAACCCGTTAAACGCCAGCGACATTTATTGTGTCACCTGTTATTACTCTTCACGTGTCTGTATCTCTTTCTCTAAATAAATTTAAAATACTTCGTTTACTGAATAATGAAGCTAGTACTTTAATAATTAATATTTTTTTTTTTTAAATAATTTGTAAACTTATTTCTTATTTAATATACGTTTTATATTTCAATGTATTCAGTCCAGGCACGTACGGTGAGATACTTTCCCTTTCGCGAAAGGGAAAGTGTCTCACCGTACGCGCCTGATATTTACAATAAATATTTTTTTTGTAATATAATATGATGATTTTGCATTTCTATGCTTGTAAGTTTAACAGTGAGAGTATTAGTAAGACAATAAAAAGTTTGGTAACGCATTTGGTTAAAGTTGACTAATAAAATTGTCAGTGTTTCGAACGTGTGTAAATTTGTTACAGGGCCTAACCTAACTTATGTATCTTTGCAATAGTTATATTTTACAAATCAAGTAATTTTGTGATGAGTGTTTAATAAAAGTGCAGAAAGCCTTAACTCAATAAAAAAATTCTAAATATCGTTTATTAGTTTAGTGTCACTCAATATTGTCTTTCTTAACTCAAAAAATCATTTTAAAAAAGGGTTTACCTACATAGAGAAAAACAAGAATAAAGCATCGAACATCGTAGTTCTTATTTATGATTAACAAATAGTGTTTTTATGAATAGGGCATATATCAAAATTTAATATTTCAAGCTAACTATTTAAACAAGCACAATAAGCTGGCAAAAGTCCTGAAAGACCTGTTTGAATCCCATAGGAACCATGTATCTTTTCAATTTTTATCGTGTCTGGGAGATCGGAATTAGTGTCTATTAAATAATCACAATTCTAATCGATCATCATGGTTTAGGTTTTCCCTGATTTTCCAAATCTTATGAATTATTATGAATTATGGATGTCTTATAAAAAGAAAATATGTTTATCTCGTGACTTTGTGATACAAATTTTAATTTATATTTTCAATGTGAAGAATATATAAACTTTAAGTTACGTAAAAACAGATAAGAATGTAAATTTCTTTATAAACAATGTAATAAAATTGATCAACACTAGCTACGTTTGTATTATAGTTTATAACATTGTATTTAAAGTTGATTATGTAAATTGAATTGTTTTCCTTCATTTTCTTTGTTAGCTTTAATACGGTATGTAATTGCTAAAGTAATTGAATCAAATTTTGAAATATACTATGTATGTAACAAAGTAGTTATTTGTGTGTAATTACATTGCTATACTTATGTATTTAAAACTCTTGTTGCATATTTATTTTTATATAAATTTTATACACAAAAAAATTCGGGAAGTCGATTGAATTTTTCGGATTAGTCTTTTTATAATTATCTCTTTCGCGCAGACTAACTAAAACACCTCTTCTCCCAAAATTATTTTATCATGGCCTCCATTTTAATACATTAAGTCAATTATATATTTTTTTTAAACAGTACAAATCCGGGTCAAGCGGACGTGTCCTGAATATAATTTCACGTTCAACGTGACCAACTCACACCTTAAAGGATTATATCATGCAAACATTTCGACATTCACGGATCGTGGACGATTTGACGTTCGAAGAAGCAAACAAAGAACACCCCCCTATCTATCTTCTATCTTGAGAAGGGAGAAAATAATTTAATAATTAGACTAGACGGGGTTGAAGTTGCAAAGCGACATTTATATGCTGTGGCAATAATATCTTGGGAAATACTACAAGGTATCAATTTCTTTCTTTATCTTTCTTCTTTATACACACATTTATATTTATTATGTAATATTTAATGTGAAGCTACTATTAGAATATTTAATGTTAAGCTAACCTAACCGACAGTAAACCTTGTAGTTAATAATAGTATAACAACAGCTAACCTATCATAACATTTACACTTTAAGTTTAATTATTTATTTTAGCTGTACATATTTTGTGAATATGTAACATGTAGGAAATTCATACGATTATTGACGCAATACTGGTTAATCTCAAGAATGAGATTTTAATACTGTCTTGATATTTTTCTCTGCTTTCTTCGTTTATCCATCTCTATATTGAATCAATAGATGCGTCAATTAAATCTGCACACATTCTATTTATGAAAATATGTTTACAAATGGCGAAAAAACCATTAAAAAAATACATTAAAACGGTTGCTTATAGATTTTTAGTAAAAACGTTGATTTATAATTTGCATAAAAAACAAAGGTTACTTAACATTTCGGAAAAAATACACATAAAATATCTAAAATACAAAAGATTGTTTTTAATTGACGTTTGTATTTAGAATTGGAATTTTGTGTACCCGCTCCTTTTGTATATCTGTTTTTGTTTTGGTAGGTCAATTTTTTATGACCACATGCATTAGATTGTTTTATACAAAGAAGCCATTTTTAGTGAGATTTTTAAAAATATTTTTTTTTGTCAATAATATTTTTGTATCTTGTTGATGTCATAAATATATTATATTCACTCATTTTTAAACACAAGCTTAGATAATATGTCATATTTATTGTTGTAATATATCTGTCTATACTCTATATATATACTATTTATCTTTTCACCCGGATACACCCCCTAGCAAATTTTATATATATTTAGGAAGATATACAAGCAGATGTATTTACAAATCGAAAAAAGGGAACTAAACACGAAATGCGTGAATTTCAAAATTTTAACTACTCAATAACACTGTTGGCTTTTGATACTCTGAAAATTTAGAAATACTTGGTAGTTTATAAACTAAAAATATGTATTTAATATTTCGCCCTTAATTTTCTTTATGCTTAATATCAATACCATAATTTAAAAAACTACATATGTTTTTGCATTAGCAAATTTATTAGGTCAGCTATAAAGTTATATTACTTTAACATACACGGTTTATTATTGATTAGGTTAAAATATATATGGAATAGTGTGTGGTATTGAGTAGTAATAAATTACTTTTTATTGCTGGTTAATGTTAATTTAACTATCGGTTAGTTTTTCGATGAGTGCGATGCTAGTAATAAATTGTTCAGGATTATTAACTGATGTTTTTTTTAAATATAATACATATTAATATGGTGGTAGTTTACAATATATCTCTCGACATTGTTAATCTATGCTTTTAATAAAATTTGCATAATAGTCCATTATTAATAATTTCATGTATCACATAGTGCATATGCTCACAAACAAATCCTTACTTCTACATACACATACACTTGTAAATAAGCAAACAAAAAACCCGTTGCACCAAACAGCGTCAACAATTCAATTACACGTGTGTTTATTCAATTTTCGGAACGCGTGCATAAAAGGACTATGTATCTATTTTTTTAACTCCAATTGTCGCATTTCAAATCCCATCGGTTAGGGGACTTAATAATACGCATTGTGTAATTAAATTGTGCCAGCGTTCCCATGACTTCGTTGATAATTTTTTACGCGAGGTCCGAAAACATTCCCCCATGTGCGCGGGGTCCACAAAAGACCTCCCAGCGGGGTCGCAGGCAAACATAAACAGTCGTTAATCCGTTTAGTAAATCCCTTTGGTTCGAAAGGACCGCCGACAAAGAAAACATCCCGAAAAACGCCTGTGCGTCAATCGAATCAAAACAAAACGGGGAATCGCGGGGCGTCCTTTCGGTGAAAATATTATTTATTGTTACATGGGGTAACAAAATAGAAAATTTAATTCGTGATTCATTTGTGCAATGGATGACTGAGGTAGTGATTCAAATTTGGCTTAGGGATTAGGAGATGTGGGTTATATATATTTTAAAAAATGCATTATAAAGGGTTCAGCCATTGTTACGAAATTATATAATAAAATAATAACATATCTGATGAGGAAAGTAGATGCGGCTGCTTTTTACTGAATTTTGATGGTGTCATCAATTGCTTGAACTCTGGTATATTTTCAAACCGAATGCGAGGTGGAAAGTTCAAGTGAAAGTTATATTCCCAAGGCAGCGTTCCGCCTTATATATTTTGGGGGAAATGGGAGAAGATCAACGATCTTCTTTTGCCATTTAACTAATCATGGATGGTCTGAAACGGAACTGATTTTTTTTGCTTAATAAGCTTGTTGAGAAGCTGGATGGCTCGCGTGAGCGGAGCTTTCTTGAGCGCTGACGTTTCTGGCCGCGTCGGGTAAGAATAAGGGACGCAATCGTGACTCTCCAGAGCTTTAGAGTGCACTAGACAGTTCTTTTCTTAGCTAGTTATATTAATAAATGCTATCGTACTTATATATGACAGTAGCTCTACCTGGGATAGATTCAAATTTATTATTTATTCATTACAATTAATTTTATTTCACTGTGCGTATTGAATTGTCATATTGCAGTAGCATGTAATCTTTTTTAATTAATATAAATTAAAAGTTGAAAATAGCATAGTTGATCTAAAAATGAAAGCCATTATGACTTTGATCTTGTTTTTCTGTTTTATAGCATAAATTCCAGCTATTTTGAATGAGAACAGAACACATTATTTAATTGAAGTTTATATAAAACATAAATAAAAAACAATAGTAATACACGCTACTAGAAAAATGGTTTCGAAGCACATTATCCGAAGGCGCAGACCATCGGCGACGCGCTATCTAAGAGCTGTTGTCAAAGTTGTGCGTTTTGGTGTTGTCGTTTTCAGAAAGCTAAGGTGGAGAAAAATCCTAGATGATATTCTAAATAGGGCCTTGCTTTGTGGATGTATCAACCCTCTTTGAATGATCTTTAAATAGAACATAGTCTTTTATGGGGAAGCCGGCCAAGGACGAGAGCTTGCTGGCTAGGTGATTTGAAGTATTCAATGGCAGTCCGACTACTCACGGACTCAAAGAAACCGGAGCGTTAGTTAATATAAAATAGTAAGCCGTCATCTTTGCTTTGCAACTGTGGCGAAAAAAGAATTTCTTAAAAGCACTCATAAATGTGTGATAAGACAATGAATAATAAATTCCTTAGATAAGTTTTATGACGTTTTCTATCTTTAAATTGGTTTCGAGAAATATCGTTATTACCTTTGGGTGGCAAAAAGGGTGATAAATAGTCGTCACAGTAGAATATATTAAAACTTCACGTGCAATGCACTTATTTTTAAATCATCTATAGATATATTAAAAAATATTTATAAATACTTTAATAATATAATAAACACCCATGTATTTAATGTACTTATTGAATTATATTAGATTAAAATTTTTGCAGTGAAACACATGGGTTATAATTAAGTAAAATGTAAACTAATTTATAATTAATGTGTCGGTGACACATTTAAACCATTAAATGATCAATTTCCATTTACATATATGGCAAAATAATTACTTTGTATTGAATTGAACATTGACAATATTCCAATTTAATTATAAACTTACAAATCTTACAGCTCAAAACCGCCGAAAGTTAAACTTTAAATTTCTATCACCGATCAACAAACCGCCAAAAACGGATAACGCTAATCCTAATTCGATTGAGCTGATTTACACACAAACACACAGAGTCTCATTACGTACCTCTCATCATTGGGTCTCAATTCGCACGAGCGATTTATTTAATCTCAGTGCGAAAGGTATCGTTTTATCTACCACAACGTACACGTGAACGTAGAATTCTCTTTGCGTGATTCTAGTAATCCTTCTTTTGTTCTATTGAAAACTGTTCTTTCAAGCTATTGATACATTCATGACATAACATTGAACACGTAACATGAGGGTTAACAATAATGAACTTAATACACAGATAGTGATGATAAGTATATTTTTATTAAAAATATGCGGCTCTCGGCTTACGAGACATCTATGAGTGATGATAGAAAAAAATAAATTGACAAAATCGATTTGGCAAAATTCCACGCCAGTGTCGAATTAACGTTTATGGATTTGTGTGTGAACAAACAAACATTCGCTTGTATAATCTCAATGCCGTTTTGCAGAAAATCAATAAGAGCGTTTAGCGCTTAAGCAATAATGTCCGATGATAAAGCACGAAATATTAGTAAAAGTAACGATAATAAAGTGAAAAAATAGTTCAACAATACGTCGTGTATGTACCTATAATAAACGCGTAAACGTTATCGTCTACGTGAGAAATATAATCTGGGCTAATAATAATGAAAGACCATTTGCGAAAATGCCTATGTCGGACTTTTCTATATAGTACTTAAAATAAATGCCCTATAATTATTGTATTATATATACATATTGTAATAATATACAGATTGATTCATAGATTAGTTCAAATTGAAAAAAGCTAAAGTGTAAATGTAAAGTTAATTTAATCCTGGTAAAATGAAGGTGCAATCTATAACTGTCATTCTACATAGATAAAAACGTATTGTCATTATGCTGCTTAATATATATTTAATCACAAAAATCAGTGTTTTGGTTAAAAACTTTAGATTATTTTTATGTTGAAATATTTATCTGTAGTGCAAGTTTCACGTTACTTTGACAACTGGTCAGTTGTTTTATATAATATTTTAGAAATATATCCATTAGACTTTAGTAGGTCAGAAACATGGTTTTTATATACTTTGTTCCAGTCATTAAGCACTTATGATTCTGAAAAGCTGTGACATATTCTATACCGACTCATATTTTGTAATTTTTTGATTCTCAAACAGTCTTGTAAGCTTATTCTCGAATTAGTCTAAGTCTATTAGTATGAATCTTTTTTCGGTATTAAATTTAGTAATGTCAGCCAATATTATTAAAGTTTCGATGAATGAGTGTCAATATATAATATACTATAATGTCTATTACATTGTTCTTGATGATTTTTTGGTATTGAAGTGTAAATCTAAAACCTAATTTCATTGGTTTTAGTGTGTATATTTTATATTAGGCAATGTTATATTATTACTGTTCAACAATTTTTGTGTGACTTATAGATTGTATAATTACTATAAATATTTGTCTGGGTCTTCTGAAGATCGGGCTGAAATCTAGATTATGGTTGTCGTATCTGAATCAGGGCTGACGTGAAGAGGGAAGCGGCTGTTTCCGTGGTCTTTCTAGCCTATGCTTTTCCTGGTTCATGTCTATTGATTTCTATTATCTTGTCATTGGTACCAATATTCTGTATTTTTGCTTAGGAGTAAGAGTACAGATACAAAATGTGTTACCTCTCATTAATTTATAGCAATTCTGACTAATTATTATTTTATAAATAGTTGAATAATAAAAGTTTTTATACACTATGATTCCAGAAATTCATCAGTAGCATTTAATTCAAAATCTACTCTGTACACTAAAGTTGTAATCTATGTAGTTTTAGAAATATCTGTAAACTAATTAAGTCTGCTCGTTTTTTGTGTGTAACAGTAAATCTTGACAGACTTATATTGCTATTTTTTCTCTAGACAAATTATATTCAAAGTTGTTTCGAAACACTACATGAGTGTTCTCAAAATGCGTTAAAATAATATATACTATTAAATAAAATCAGTTTTAAACAAAATGATTATTTGAGCCGCCTTTTGCTGAGATGCAAAATGAATTTTAGGTAATAAGGTCATAGTCAATTTTATTGGTATTTGTCCTTTATTTTTAATAGATTTTTATTAATATTTTTAAATAACATATATTTAATAAGGCGTATATGTAATATAAATTAAGCAACTAATAAAATAGTCATATTTTTTCTGTAGTTATTTGGTTTAGAGAATGGAACTATTTTAATGTCAATATTTTTTATTTTTGTGAGATTAACTTCTTGCCTTAGAAAAAAATATATGTACTTATGTATATATTAAGGAGGAGAAAAACTGGTAGAATACTGCCTTAAATACATTGTTTGAACAACATTTAAGACGTTAACCTACATAATACTTCATGGAGATAAATGTAGAAATCAAATAGATTATGTAATGATTAATACTAGATGGAAATCATTTATATTAAATATAAAAACTTATGCAGATTGCTGCTTGGACAACAATTTATTTGTTGCAAACATGAGGTTAAAACTGAAAAAAAATCATTTAAATTGACCATACTATAAATTAAAGAGTTTAGCAAGGTAGTAAGGTGTCTTAGTTTGAAACAAAATCATTAGAGGACGCAAAAACATATTGGAAACAGAAAAAAATATAATCGAAAAAGCGAAAAACAGCTATCTGCCACAGAGAGATCGTCGAACAAATTGGATCACTGATAAAACATGGAACATGATCAAAAAAGGAAAGAACTCAAATAATCTGGTTTAAAAACCAAGAAAGACCAAAAGTGTTATGTGAATCTTCACAGATACAAAAATGATAGAAATCAAAGAAACTATGTATTTAAAACAATACAATTACTGAGTCTCACATAAAACCCAATTACCAGTTAATTGAAGACAACTTAGGAAGTTCCATAATGGATCTCGTTAAGTTTTAGAAAGATGTAAAAAATATTGCTCAGAATTATCCAAAGAATCCAGCACTATAAACTAATTTAGTTTTAAACCAGATATCAGGAAAGAGTCACGATCCTCAATGGAGCGATTTAAAAAAAATTTAGAAAGACATACATGGTTATTATTTTTATTAATTTGTTCCACTTTTGTCAAACAAATTTATTTTTAAAGTTAACTTTATTACTTTATGTATATTCAGTCAAATTAGAGATTTATTCTGACTCATTTCTTCTTATAAAATTGTAATTTATCACTGTCACAATTTGATGGATTATTAATATTTTCCATTATCTTTACATCAATCTATTAACCAACAGTTCTAATAGATTTTATTTTAGTTTATATTTTTATACCAATTTGAGTCCAATAATAAATGGTATACCTTTGAAAATTTATGATTCTTTATATCTGGAAATAATATTTATTGAATTGCAAAAAATGTTAATGGAAAAGTACGCCAAATTCACAACATGTTAAATGTTCTTTATTATTATTAAAGTATATTCAATATATATTTAAATTTATTTATATCATACGATAAAAATTTAACTATCGATTCGTTGATTCTTGAATAATTAAAAAAATAGTTTAAAGGCTTATAATTAAAATTCTGATATGTACAAATGAAAATTAACGCTGTTAAAACATTTCACTGTATTCATTTGTAAATATTTTATATTCACGTATACAAACACATAAATTTAATGTATACACATGAGAGTATTTTATCTCGAGAATACACGTGTATTATTCGCTCGCATCAACGCGTGATGTATTACGATCTCTCTCGGCTCCGAAAATCATGAATATTGAAGTCGATGGGTGAATAAAAAAATGTAAAATATACACTGGGAAAAAAATCACACAATCGCCCAAATGAAAACATATTATAATGCGATCTTACGGCGGGAAATAGAGGAAAGGCGGCGAGGGATTTTTCTTCATCATTTTTTTGCCACATAATCGCGCAGCGGAAGGGATTGGCAGAACATTCATTTCAAAACGGAAGAACCCGTCTGCAAGTCTGCGATTTTTTTATTTATTCATACCCGCACTTATTTTGCATATTTATTTGGTATAGCGAATGAAATATTTAAGGTAACTGTCGAGCTTTGGAGAAAATGCAATGTTCTCCTAACGACGCTTAATGCACCAATCTGTGGGGTGACTCTGTATAAATGCATAATTTATTAAACATCTACGTATACATATATATTATTTAAAAAGTTTTTTAATATAATATATGTGTGCTTTGTATAGCAAAAACGTCCAACAAAATCGATCAATCAACATAAATTATAAACGAGAGGTATAAACATCTTATGAATATGTAATACGTAATTTCCGACGAGTGCTTATTTGTTATAATATATTATTCATTTAATGTGGAATATAAATTGTATGTATGCTATAAAGATGCGTTGATGCTGGTTAAATCGAGAAGACATAATATCTGTGGTTCGACTGAGTAAAGTACACATAAAAGTACAATTCTCAGAGATAAGGAAAGGAACTAAGAAATTGAACATATATTTTTTTATTTAATATAATTTTGCAATTTCAAATCTTGCATATGGCATATTTAATTTCAGTAAAAAATATATGGTATTTCAGATATAAATTCATCCGACTTAAGTCTGCAAGTTCAACCATTGAACAGATTGTGTTTCATCGTTTTTTTTTGCATCGGCTTTAGATAGTCAGGGGATAGAACTGAAACATATGATTTTAATTATAATGATGGCACCATAGTTGTCTATAAGGGTTGCAAAATATATATATATGAGACATCAATCATTCCTTCCAAGCGTAAAGATTTAACATCAGTAGCTATTTTTCGTGATATTTAAAAAAGGTAATGGGAAGTAAAATCCGCGCTGAAATTAATTAATTCCACGTCACGTATCGGTGCTTTTTATAGTATTAACTAATTTAAAATCAATCAAATCTCACGTTGTTTATTTATATTTATGACAATTAAAAACATCCTATCATTTAATCAACTTAAATTTTAATTAATTGTTCGTCTTGATGTTCAATTGACATCTTTAACAAAGTCATCCTGATTCGCTTATACTACTTATAGTGTACATACATATCTATACGAGACATACATTAGAACAACCGGTCGCCAGTAATTACCGATCAGTTGATTAATGACGTCACTCGGCAGTCACTTAACAAATATCTGCTCCATCAAACGCATTCTTACCCGTTGCACCAAAGTCCTCTTTGTCTTCGAATCCCTTTGTTCTTTTTTTTATGTCTGTGTCGTACACGAGATATCCAAAGGATTATTGCTATACGAAGTGGAAGCGAAGCAAACGAGATGCATTAGAGATAAATTTAAAATGAATAGTACATAAAGCAGGAAGCCTGGAGGGGATTTGATGTTGCACCATTAATCCGCGACCTTACCAGATGTATAATTGAACAAACAGTACTGCGAACGTGAGTTTAATTAATATTTGAAATTGTGTAATCTTTGATTATCCTTTGTATGTGCTTAGATTAGGGCTGTATAATACGCAATATATTTACTTAAGGTAGTATTTATTAAAAAATAAGAATTTTATTTTACTGGGGTTTAACCAATGCGTGGTATATAATACATGTTTATTAAATTCTGAATTATCCGGACGTATAAAAATGCATAATAAAATATGAATATATATGTGCTTAGAAGTGTCCAGGTAGTCCCAGTATTCGCATAGCTAGTAGGTAACTGCTGGGCTGAACCAAAATCTGACGGTTGAAGTGGAAAGGCTACCTAATTATTTCATTTATTTTCATATTTTTAATTTAGATGATATTGAAAACTCTCTGTTTCTTTTAAAATAATATATTTTTTACTATGATTGATGTATAAGAAAGCAATATAATAATCTATTTAATTAATTTATAGACCGGTCTATACTAATAAAGTCGAAATAGAGTAGTCCGTAATGTCTAGATTAGTAACCCAGAGGCTGCGGTTCGAGTCACGGCAGCAGATTCAAATTTTGATTTATAAAAAACAGCCTTTGAATGTTAATTATAAAAAAATATATACTAACTTATAATTATTTAGAAGTCACCGATTTCTAGACTGAAAAGTCTGGTGGTTAATACTTAAGTATTCATTATGTCTGATTGACTTACTCATTTGTAACGCATTTGACGCATAACTGTCATCGAGTAAAAGTTTGAGAAAAAGGGTCTCTTTAACTATTCTTAAGTGTCTGGTATTTTTTTTTTGCGTCGGATGCTCTGATAAAAAGGCATTTGTTTCTCACAAATTTCTCTTTTTAGTGGTTTCGATCTATTATTTTGTATTTCATTACTTGTATAATTTTTTTTATTAGTATCAATCGATTAATAATAGTTTTTACATTATTAAAAAATATTAATAGGTTAAAATAATCAACACAGAATTTACAAATTAATATACAAATACAAGTTAGTAAATATAAATAATATTAAACACAGAGGTCATTATATTTTTCAGTAAATTAAAATGAAAAAATACTACTTTGCTAAAATATGTATTTCTGTATTTTACATAAAGCATATATTGTATATACTACTGTGTTTATTTAAAATATTTTATTAATAAACTATTTTTTTCCTAAAATCAAATGTTGGATATAAGCCCTTAATATGTGGAGCAGCGCAATTATTTTTAATTGTTTTTAATATGACAATGTCCAAATTTTTTCATAAATCATAATGTCCTAAAGTGTATTTTATATTTTACTCATGTAGTATTTATTAAATAGGCTCATAAATATTCTTGTCCAGATCATCGATTAAATTTTTATTAGCCATTTAAATAAGGATTGCGCATTTATTAGCCGTAAATATTATTTCTTGGTCTTAACAATCATACTTACAACTTAGTCTTAACAACTAATTTATTGACTGATATTGTATTACTTTATAACACTTATCAATCGCCATTTTATTTAAGCGTTTATTTCCTACAATGGTCACAAAAAGCCAGTTCGACTTGTGATTTTAACCGTTTAAAATTTTTTTTTATTTCATATAATAAAAAATAGTAATAGTAATAGACTATTAAAAAAAACTTAGGAATTATGAATGAATCATTCAAAATATGTGCATAAAAAATTGTTGTTTTCAATATTTTTTGCCGTCTGACCTGATAAAAAACTCGTGATAAAAATTTCTTATTCTTTGTTCATTAAAAACACGTAGTTGAAAATGACAGAACTTTTTTTTATGAATTTCAATGCTGCAACGACTTTGTTAAAACAACATTTAAAAAATCTTTATGATAAATCTTAAGTTTTTATATAAATTGTTTTACTAAATATTAGTATCGGTTATTTTATTTTATTTATTTATATGAATATTGAGTCTTTATTTCTCACAATAATTTTATTATTCTACTAGTTTTTTCGACCCCTGACTTTGGTTTATCTTACTGTATATACATACATACATTTAAATAATTTCTGTATTTTCTTCCAAATTTTCCATTGTATTTTCTTCAGCTAAAACCAATATTTTGTAATCTGATGTTATTTTAACTTTAACAAATATTTTTGAGTTGACTTGTAAATCTTTTTATATATTATTAATATAAACAGTGAGCTTAAAAACAAGTTTTACGCCATCATCAGCAATTCCATATGATCTTTTAACTTCTTACTGCTTTAAATTCTTATCAATAATTAAAACAAGTTAAATGTGATTTTCTGCAACATTTTTTCATTTTACTAAAAAAAAATTTTATTGATTAGATTAAAAATCAAAACAGCTTTTCTAAATACACAGAAAGAATAACATTGTTGCGACTGAATAATCGATAATTTAAAAGAAAAAATCACTCTCATTTATATATCTGGATTTTTTCTGGATTTAAATCTATATAGTTTTAGTCAAATAGGAATGACTATATGTATATATCAATGAAATCGTGTAACATTGCAATAATTCTAATGTATACTTGTGTTTACTATGTTTTATTTCATATTTATTATGTAGTTTTAAAATGCACGATATACCAAGGGACCACGTCCGTGGTTTACTTTACCAAATTGTTTTTCGATCGAGTCTCATTCTTGGATATTATTCGGGACACCATTATATATTCATGCATTGACTCTTGGAGCGCTCATTTTGGTACCAGAATTTGAATTTATGGTAAACATAATAAATATAGAATATATTATATTTTCATGGTTAATGGTAAAAAGGTTTTTATTCTAAAAATATACATTTTGTTTTAAATTTGATTGAAATATAAAGCAATAAAATTTTTTTAAATATCTAAACCGAATTTAGCTCAATAGAAGGGCGCAAAAAACAATTATTGCTTCTCAGAAGTCAAAAATCCACGTCAAAAGCAATAAAATCGTGCCGTCGCCGTCGCAGTGGGAACGCTCGTTACCGAGCGTTCCCACTGCGACGCCGCCGACACGATTTTATTGCTTTTGACGTGAATTTTTGCCTTCTGAGAAGGGATAATTGTTTTTTGCGCCCTCCTATTGAGCTAAATTTGGTTTGAATATACTTTAATCAGCCTTATTATATTATAAGTTCATAGTAATATTGATAAGGATAGCTATCACATTTTTAAAAGCAGATTGCAGACAAATTATGGAGCAATATGTGAGATGCAATGTCTGTCTGTATTTATTCTTCCGCTTATTCCACCATAATTTGTCTTAGAACTTTAATTAGGTTAGGTTTGGGTTTGAACAGTAAGTGGACGTTTCGCAACTGTCATTTTAGAGATGCATATAAGCGCTTATCAGTTAAAATATATTTTCGCTAGTAGAAATATATAGCTACTGGTGAAAATGTAATCCGATATGATTTTTCTGAAATGACATGTTTAAAAAAAATATTTTTGGGATAGATACGAGACTGTTTTTTCAATATTTTCTTTCAGGAATAACCACATGATACTGAATGTATTATTTATTTATTTTTCTGCATTAAATCCAGTTGTCAAATTACCAATAATACAATCTATAAAAACAATAAATTTATATAATTCAGCTGGTGCTGTTATTGATTTTGCGTTATTCCTTTGCTTCTTCCTTAGGAATTTGATCTGAATTTTTAGATCAAAAACCCAAATTTACTGACACTAATTTACATTCGTTGAATATTTCTTCTTATATCTAATATTTTTTAAACGTTCATAAAGCAATAAAGTTAAAAATAATTTTCAAACAAATTTTAACACAAACGGAGTCGCATCAAAAATCTATCCCTTTGAATAATAACGTTTATTGTAAAAGTTCTACCGAGAAAGTGTGTGTTTTTGAAGGCAATGTTCTTTTATGTATAAAAAGAGCTCAAGGAATTTATACCTGAAATACATCAGTACATACATCTCAAACAATTGTAGTTTAGTTCAGTTTCATTATTTGATTTTTACATTACCCGGGGCGCATCATAAGATTCCCTATCGAGATCGACGGTTTACCGTTACATTCTAATTAGAATCCACTACTATTTGCCTCTCAGCCATACACCGTGGGTGTTTCCCTGCGCTTCTAAAGAAATATTCACCATTTCATTTTTATTATATAATAATTCTCTTTTTTTATAATAAATACAAATATTTTATTGCTTTTGGAAACATAGTAAGAACACAAATAGTAGAAACACATTTAATAATGACTATAATAAATATATGTATTTAAAAGATCGTTGAAATTCTGCGCAAAATTAAAAAAATTAGATACATAAGTAGCAAAATTATGGAATGAAGTTAGTGGTATTGTAGGTTAATCAAATTTATTCATTTAACAATCCAGAACTGACGCCGATCCCCTAGAAATAAAAGTGGGAGGGGTGTCGCACGCAACGAAGAAAGAGATAAAGCATGCTATTTCGTGTAACGGTACTTCGTCCAGACGATATGAGAATCTTATGAAGCACCCGGGGCAGCTCAAGGAGAACGGGCCCCTGGAATTTGCCCCCCCTTTTCGGTAGGCTTGCATATTAGTCATAATAATGTGTCAGTGAAAAAGCTTCTATTGCCAAATTCTATAACATCACAAACCACAACATCCTGTGATTCACACGCCATTGTTTGATACATCACGTTACGCTACGGTAACTATGTTCATATGTATGCAGTAGCTACCTACATACCACAATGTGATAACTTTATAAATAGAATTTTTAACTAAAACAAACTCATGTAGCGTTGTTTAGATTCGGTATGAAACACAGACTTTGAAAAAACATGGATGCATGCGATTAACTCAAGTTGAACCAAGCACATGACCGAGGGTTTCGGACATGCATGTTTGTATAACTCATGTTTATTGGTTTTATCCTGTTAGATATGCACAAAAGCTGTTACAGATTGATGCGCTCCTGATGTTTTAAAATATATTTCATAGTCAAGGTATCTCGAAAAAGCAATTCATTTTCATGAATTAGATTTTTATTGGCGCTTTTAATGTGATTTAAGTTATTGCTTCAGTAACGATTCTTATGAATGCTTTTTGCTAATTATTCATGCGTGAAATGTGGCTACTTTTGTGGATGAAATGAATTTTATTTATTTAAATAAGATTTTAAAGCACATTTTCGTCGTTGTTGTAATGTTAGTGTGATATCGAATTTACTTTGTACAAAGTCTTCACGTAGATATGTCTGTGGTTGACACAATAAGAATCCATAACAATGCAATATTGTAGCATAGGTTTTGTTCACTGCATGGATCTAAAAATGTAGTTATATTTGCAATTCCCTTATGAATGAAGACTTAAAAAAAATCGTTTTACCAGAGTTTCATTGTACTCTCTAAATAAAAATAATATTGATTAATAAATCTCATATGCTTCGCATATGTATGTATATTTAAATATTTTAATTAAGCTGTCTACATCTTAAGCTATTTTTCTTATTACATTTATTTTCCACATTCGTGGCTCACTAAAAATAAAACCCTATTCTCTCGAGTGCGCTTGTAAGATGAAAACACCGCGCGCTCGTTTTCTCTAGATTACAAATTTAATTCGCCTTCGGTTCGCTAACTACGGGATTTAATTGCAAGGAGATCAAAAAACTAACCCATTTTTTTCGTCCGGCTTATCCTTCAGCTTTGAATTACGTAACGTTCGAAGACTGCAATGCGCCCAATGTACATTCAAACAGTTTCGTGCATGCACCGAGTTAACCAGGTCACAATTTATACGCCCTGACCCTATAAACCTGAATTTATAAGTCTCGATTAACACCCCCATAGTGATGATTTATACATAAAAAAAAACATACTAAAATTTTGACCTTTTGAAATAATGTAGTACATGCTTACGCCAGAGCTTTCGCGACACGCCTTAGCTTAATGGACGAATTTATTGTGCTATTTAACAGTTTAAGAGTGTTTCAGTGGGCCATTCGAGTGATTTATTACTATTTGTGTGTTAAATATTTCAAATGTTGAGATCAGTTTATTGTAAAGCAAAATAAAAATAATGTTTGCTCGCACATTATTGCTTCACATATTTTATATTGCTGTGCAGAGTACGAAGCATAATATTGCATTATAAAATGTAATATGCCAAAGAACACGTGAGGTCTGAGTTATTACATTTATTTCAAAGTTTTATTAATATGTTAATAAATATTTGTTACAGACATTGTTATGTAATAACTCCATGAAACCTACATTTCAAAAATCGATATATAAGAAAGTACTTATTTTAAATGATTTTATACATTTTAATATTTAAAAAACACAAAGTAGTTCAAGTTTTGTATAACCTAGATTCCTATTTTAGAAATTTATGTCACTTAAAAAATACATATTTTTATACATATGATATAGTATAATAAAACAACAAAAGTATATAATTAAAGTTAAGCTTTATAGCACGAAAGCGTTTCTTAAGTTTATTCAGAATATCTACAGACTAAATATTATAATATTTGACTAGTAAATAAATTCGCCTCTTTTTCAACTATTCGTTGCTCAAATATTTGTCAAATTATTTATTCATATTGTAATAGAATATGTATATATCTTAAATTTCTAAAAACATAGTTGTGTATTAAAACAGCGCAGGTAGTCATTTTCTTCTTCTATATACCGCTACATTATCAACAGCATAAATGTTTTTTTATTTGGCTAGTTTTTCAAGGTATTTAAAATATGAATTCTCATCTTAAGTAATATTAAATACTATTCATATAAAAATGTTATTTATATTGGCAATGGAAATAATTCATTAGAGCCGGCAAATTTCTTTCTTTCTTCTGAGGATCTGAGAGTAGTGACTATTTGAGCATACCGGGCTGTTTGCATTAAAATTGAGCCTTATTTAAGGTATAATATATAATACTTAATGCTCAACTGTTTATAAAATAAAAATAAAAAGTCTTGATAATTTTTATAGTTTTTTCTCTCTCGATAATATATACCTACATATGTGTGTATTTTTCGATTCTTCATAACTTGACAGTAGACCCCCCAATAACACGGTAAATTTGGATGCCTATTATTTAATATTACGTATTACAAAAAAAAAATTTTGTTCCCCAACTACACGCTCCCAGATAACACGTCCGCAATTTACCGTGTTATTGAGGTGTCTACTGTATTAAATATTAAAATATTTTATCGTTTAATATTTGATATTCAAAAACCAAACCGAATTATCTTATAGAGTAGACAAAAGTTACTGTTCTATTTAAAAAAAAAACTTTCTTAGAGTTAAATTTTGAAAATAAAAACTTTTATAAAAATCAAGTTCTATATATTTTATTTTTAATCTGATCAGTTAAATCAGCTCTTGCCGCAATTCTATTCTGAGACTAAAATTTGTATTGAAAAGTCTCGATACTTCCTGGACACACTATTTATATTGCCTTAATTATACATTCATAGATATGAATTTAACCAAAATATCTTTGCAAATGTGTAATTTTTATAAATTAATTTATATTAAAAACAATTTTCATATCAATTAGTTATTTAGAATATTTATGTTCTCGATTCGAATAGCTTAAATTTCCTTGAGCACTTATATGTGTGACTGTAGTAGTCACCTGGATGGAGGTCAGTAATTTTATTTGACGGTTCGTCTCTTAAGATATGCTTATGTAACTTATGTTAGTATCTTAATTGTTATACAAATTTTATGTCTTAAAATTAGTGAGGCAATAATTATGAACTATTATTATACTATTTATGACAATATTAAAGCACTCATTCAGGTTTACGCTTTTTGCTTAATAACAAATCAATAATTAGTCAAGCAACGCAGGACAATCCCGCGCTGACGAAGCCGCGCCGTCATAGCCGCGCAAAGCCAAAACAAAATTAATTTTATAACATGGTTTTTATTTAATAATAATTACAAATATATATAGGAAAAGGGAGGCGTCTCGCTATCGCTCACGCTGACTTTCGCTGTAGAACCAAACAACCTAACCTTTTTTTAATGATATTGTATTGATTTATTTTCATTTCGGTATATTTTGTAACTGTCCAGCATCATCAAATCTATGGCTAACTGTTCAAAAAGCGAATCACTAGTGATAGAGCTGTCCACAAAACAAAATAATTAGAATTAAAAAAATCATTTTCTTTCATTTTATTCAATTTTTGGCTTTGTCGAGTCCCCATGTATGGCAATATTATATATAAAATAAAATAAAATACAATTCACACGTGAATACTTGTAGTACACCATAATATATTGCACTCTAATATAAAATATCTAATTTATTTTTAGTAAATTACTTACTTTTGTATAGAAATTACTTATTTACCATTCTCATTACAATATACAAGAGATGTTTCTAAAAATCTTTATACTTTTTTATAAAATTTTCAATATATTTTCGAGAAAATTGAAATGTATATGTATGTTACAGTGAGTCTCTATCTAAAGATCTATAAACATACATATGTTTGTATTATATTATAGATCCTACGCTTCAGGAAACTTTCGTATCAAGGCTTATCATCCCAAATCTAAAATATTTCTGTCTTAATTTAATAAAGCACTGTTTGCCACAAAAACTCGCATGCGTTTTCATATTTTTAATTTTTAATATGATGGCAAATCTACTTATACAAACAGTTATTTAAACGAATTACATATGTTCAAATCCAATATTTAACCAAGCGTCGTTCGCCTGCAACGCATTTAACTGAAATTTTGCAAACCACTGACATGGTGGAATTAAACTTTAAGCACTCGTTTTGTTCCTCAGTCATTTACGCTTTGTGCGATTTGAAATTTTACTGAGCTTCTCGACAGAAGTTTTGTTCGTTTCGAAACTTTTAAAGCTAACACCTATTAATAAGTTATTTTAATATAATACGTATACACTAATTTCTGATGAAAAGAAATGTACTCTCCTATAATACGTTAATGTTAAGCGATGTATCAAAAGGTGTTAACATGATTCACGCGTGTAATCTATCATCTGGCGGAATACTCCATCAATCTTAATAAAGCCATACATACACACACATGACGTGTTATATTGCTTATTGGTTTAATATAAAACTTGTATTTATACCTAACGTTATATGTGACATAAGACTGTAATAAAAAATCTTTTAATTAACAATCCTCAAAATGCGTTAAGAAATTTTGTTTATTTTTTGTAATAGCGTATGTTATTAATATTTGCGAGAATATACACACCCTTATTGTGACATAAAAACAGTAATTTATACATACCCTTATCACAAAATGTATCCAACAAGGGATTACTTATATTTTATTAATAACATGTCTAAATAACATGTTTAGGTATCGGCGTGGAGTACCAACGTTCATAACAAAGCCTCAATAATCTGATTAACGTTTCGCGGTAGACCGGTTTCGGTTTTCGTACACCGCACGAGTACGCAGAAAAATAATTAAAGATCGGGAAAAGCGATCAGGAAATTATTGGATTTGCTGACAACGCCGAGGGTGAATGAATCCACAAGAGGAAATAACGAATGTCAGTATCGCGATGGGATGGTTTTTACCTAGTGACCATAATCATGTATTACAGCGCTTCCAAATTATAATAATAGTTCTTAGGAGATATCACAATAATTGTCATATTAATAATTTTGTTGAAATAGTAGTAGTATAATCTTCAGGGGTTCTTGTTTGGATCTACACTAATTCGCATTCGATTTATTAACATCTTGAATTATCAGTGGTTACAAAATTTTTTAAATGGCTAGCCATCTGAGAAGAGTTTTATTTATTTTAGAGTGTAAAGTATGCCGTTAAAGATCATCTGTAAATGATGCCATACAGTGAGGTTATACTATTGGCTGATATTCTATATTAAATAATTAAATTAAAACATAATGAATGTAAAGTTAAAAAAACCAATAGAAACTCTTAAACTAAATCAGATAAAAGTAATCTTAAATTTTCAAAATATTTGCTCATAATTTTCTGCATATCAGTTTAATAAATTAGTTACAAATTAATTTCATTCAGTTTTTGCAAAGAAGAGTTAGCTTAAAAATTGCTATCCTTTCTACTAAATTTAATGAATAGATTTGAGGTTTTCGCTAGGGTTGTAAATTAGTTCAGTTATTAATCGTAAACTATGTTATTTGTTTTGTACATAAACACTGTTTCTGTGTCTTATATAAAAAAAGTTTAAAATACACTGATATAATATAATATATTAAATTTCGTAGCAGGGACTATTTTATAATATTCTTTTAATTTTGGAAATTTGTTTAAGCAATGTTTGCCTTATACCCTCTTTATTTCTGCCTCGATTTATCGGGTCGTTAAGCCTCGCAAATATTTGCTTCTAGTAAACGAAAATATTTTAAATCATAATTTTAAATTGAATCTATATTTAATAAAAAAACGAGTTTAACTTGCGTTTAAGAGTTCATGTATTTGGCAGGGTGACCAAGTTTCCGTCGATTCACTGAGAGCAGTGAGTCGAAATTTTCTGATTGTTAACGTGTAATTTAACACAGAATAATCTAGAGAATAAACTTGAAATAAGTTATCATAATAATATTTTGAGCGGATTTATCTTTCATGCATGTCATAAAAAAATGTTTGCAATTGCAATATTACGAATCAAAATAGGAGTTTTGCTTGTATTTTATTATGTTTTTTTTTATCATGATAAATGTTACTATAATAATATTTTATATTTGTTACAGGTACGATCTACTTCAGATTCAACTTAATATTTCCAACGCAGTGAGTAAATTATTTGAAAAATATAAATTGCCTTTATTAAGATATTCTGCGAAGCGACGCCATCGCAAAAACGTAATTTTATCAGATCAGTCTTGAAGGATTCCAATTTTGTTACATATCACAGATGACTTGTGACAACCTTTCGCATACTTAAAAATTAAATTAAAATCAAGAATATTCACATTTAAATGTATTACTTACATAAAATCAAACACATTTTTTTAGCTGTTTGAAATACCAGTCTCTGTTTATCCATTATCGAAGTAATCCTACATGTATCTCGATAACAAATTACTAAAATTCCTTTCAAGTTTCATCCCCTACCATAAGATTGCCAATATATCACAAGCACAATGGATGAATCGAAACATGCATTGCATGTAGTGTCTTTGCCATAAATTTTAGTTGAACGAAAAATTTATTTTTCCGAATAACTTAACTTCTTTTTATGATCTTATTGATTTTCTCATGTGTACTAATCTTAAATGTAAAATAAGATTTTTGTCGCAAAGGTTAAAAAACACGCAGATTTTAGCCGTGTTATTAGTTTCTTCTTAACGTATAATTATTCAAATTTTATCGTTTTCTTTAAAATAATTTTAAGCAAAAAAGGAATTTATAAAATAAGTGTTATTGCATAAATATATACCAAGTTTTCTCATCTTTGTGAAAAAATAGTGCAAACTTGTTGTACATGGTAGTTCAATTTAATCTCTTATTATTCAGCTCGTACAAATTGCATAGTGTCGTGCGACGTGTCGTTGCCGTATAGTGTGAATATATCATACATCTACAGTAATAATAGGCGTTCTATTCCGTAAATAATGAATCAATATGAACAATATGTTACTAATTTAGTCGATGTATGACAAGCGGAAGAAGAACGATTGAAACGTTTATAGTCGGCTAGTGTTTGTATAATATACTCGATGATGATTGCTCCATGTCAGTAATATGCAAATGATTCGTATAGTATGTTCGGCCCACTAGCTGCCTGTGATAATGATTCACTTAAGCCAATAATCCTAGTGAGACAAATGATAGCCCATATATAACAAATATAAACTGTGTCGCATGACACTTTATTTTTTTGTTTGGAAGTAATTAATCTGCTTGTTCTTGCACTAGGATGAAGGAAAAACCGGTATTTTTATCAGATATGTTTAATATTAAATGTCTTTTTTTAATATGATATCTGACTATAAAAAACTTAAAACGATATGTTACGAATCGGTAACGATATTGAAAAAAAAAATCAGACTGTGGTAGAATTTTTTTAAATCTTAGCTAGGATTTTTTTGTGGATCGTCCATGGACTTAATTAATAAAGCAAAATAAAAATAAATTTTTGGAAAAAAAATTGTAATATTTTTCTCCAATTTTTTTTAAATAAATAAATATTTTTTTTAAAAACTATTAGTTTTTAAAATGTTCAATTGAGCAGTATTTGTTTTTAACTAAAATATTAATATTTTAAGTAAAAATATCACCAGGTATTTTCGAGTGCAATTAGTGTTAATTTTTTATATTTTTTTCTTGTTAATATATAATTGATTGGGTGCTTAGTGCAATTTCAGTGATCATTTTGATTCAAATGCAAGCAAAATTGCACTTTTTTAACTCTTAATTAACAGTCAGGTTACACAACTTATATTAGTAAGCAAAGCTTACAAGCTACTCAACCTCCTATAATATCAGTGAGGTAACACAGAAATTGCAGCAGATACACGTAAAATTAAATTTTACAGTAGTAAATATTATAATATTTAAATGCTATTAAATTATTACAGTAAAAAAATTACATATACAATTTAAAAAAAAAAATATTTATTCCAGAAGCTGTACCAAACGCAAATTGTTACAAATGAATTATATATTTATGTCATATTCTAAGCCTCTAGTTTAAAAAATCTATGTAAACTCTTGGCTGGACCAGATCTTACGATTAAAGTGGAAGCAACTGCTTTTTTCTGAGCTTCGAATGAGTCATCTGTGCCAATTTTCCGTAACTCTCGTCTATTTGCAAGTCAAATGCGACTTAGGTTAGAGTGGAAGTTAGGGTAGAAGTAATTTTCCCATGGCAAGGTTTTCGCTAATATATTATCGAGGATAAGGGGAAGAGATCAATGATCCTTCTCTCTCTAAAATTCTCCACTTTTTTTATCTGATGATATATTTTAAGTACATCGCTAGTCAATTGTCCATTATTACACTGAGATTGCTAAAACCCTTTTTATTGCACGTAGGTGTATATTGCTCAACAATCCATAAGTTTTATTTATTCGTCTAATGGATTTTGTAGTTGAAATTTTTAGGAATATTTATAATACACGTAAACACACTACCAGGCTTCAAATTTCACATAGACTCTAGTTTTTTTTTTTGTAAATTTCTATCGTGTTTGAGAGATTAGAATTATAAATTATTATAGAATTATTATCTGAAGGACCATCACAAGTTTTCCTAGATTTTCCAAATTTCACGAAATAATATTATAAGGAATAATTAAAAAAGATCTTCCTAGGTCGTGCATAGTGACATATATTTATTATCTATTATGAAACACTTTTCACATTTTTATTTTTTCTGTAAGATTTTGCAATCAGAGCTACGATTTTTTTACTACTATTTTTTAATTTTGATTTTATTAAAATTTTCATTTTTTTCCCCCAATTTATTTAAATAAAGTAATGGTTCTTAAAAGTTTTGAATAGCCACTATTTTAAAACAAAACCAATTAGATAACAAACTATTTTAAAATAAGTTAAATGTTGTTTCACAAAAATGACAAAAGGATGTTAATTTTTATGTTATTTCAATTTATATTAAATTTATATTTTAAAACGTTTTATTCACCCTTACACTTTTATCTAAGATTATTTTTAACATTCTGATCAGCCATTTTAATTAAATGATGGCGGATCAGACTGGCTAACAAATATATTTGAGATATTTACAATATCTATTTAAAAAAAGGTTTCATGACGATATTATTCAAACTTTGACAGTTATTGTCCTCCAAAATTGACACAAGCAACCAAATATTTTTTTATTTCAATTTTTATGTTCTCATGTTTTTTACATGTTCAGGTTTGAAAACCCTTGAGACTAAGGGTGGAATCTAGTTAGAGTTTTATTACATTATATTTACAATTGTTGTGATAGACGATAAATGGCAAGATGTTTTCTTCGAGCGGTGGTAGAGAAACTGGCGCAGGGATGATGTCAGTGAAAGGTCCTCAGAGATCTAGTATGTAGCGTGGCAGTGAGTGTATAGCGGAAGTTGGTCTCTCTTTGCTACGATTGTGCTCAGTATGGATGAGTTCCTCTCGGTGTGTGAACGCCCATGACAGTATGTTGTCTGCGGGTGGCGGGCGTCTGCTGGTGACTGCCCTCTCCTTATCGGAGTCCATGCTTAAGTATCCAGAGCAATTATGCAGCGATCATCCAGCCAATCGCTGCAGTAGCTTCTTGAAACGGCGAAATAGGTATACGATTTTAGAAAGCGATATTCGCTTGATGGGTATTGTCCAAGGTCGTATTGAATTGCAACGTGGATCTTGGGTATCCGGTGATTTATTATATCCGTGACAAAAAATAAATATTAACTCAATACTTACAGTAAAAACAAAAAAAATCTGGTCGTAATGAGGGCGGTGTGTGGTCTAAATCCTTTACGCTATTGTCTTATTTCCTTGTTGATAGATGATCATTTTGGTCACAGTAAATTAACACAAGTTTTGAGACGTCAAACGTCGTCATCTGCGTGTGGTTGCTACAACCTCATTATTTTTTTAACGAAAGGGGGATTTAAAAAAAATAATTGAATAGCCGCTCCTTAAGATTGCGAATCAACCTAATGATTTTATATCGATATGATAAAAACTAGCACGTGTTAGGTTTTACTAGATTTTCCTCATCTCACGGATGAATATGGTGATCGTTCTAAGTAATGTCATATATTGATTGTGAGCTGTAATAATAGTTTATAATACTGATTTACAGACCCTAACTGTAATATATCTCACTACTTTTGCTTAGGCTTAATGCCTTATAACTAATAGGGGTAACGAGTCATTTTTCATTGGAAGAATAAAGTGGTAGTTTTGAAATGTAATACATATTGTTTTTATATGATAGCAATATCGTATTTGTTTTATTATTATTTTAAATAGTATGGAACCTAAAAGCTAATCATATACATAAGATTAACTATACTTATTATTTTGTGGCAATATAAAATATATTTGGTAGATATTTTACAGTAGTATATAAATTTATACATTTATTTTTATTTAATTTTACTCGGTTATTCGCAAGGGAGTTAGAAATAAAAAAACGCATTGAATCAAAACCTTAACCCAATATTACAATACACAGATGATTAGGGCGCAACTGCCTATGCTTATAGCATAGAAAAACGTTTAGTTTGCAGATCGTCCTCACTGATATATTTTTATAGAAATGAATATTCCACACGTTTTACAACGCCAATAAAAAAGTATCGTTAAAAAACGAATTAGCGCGGATTTTCATTGCCGCTTCCACGCTCGTAATTATACACACGTATAAAAGATAACGATGATTACGAATATATTTATTATACATTAAAATCCTTTGTATTTTTCAGTAACGCGTTTTTGTCCTCAAACAAATTGAAAAATTCGAGTACTCAGATTTAATAATTTTCATCGTCGGCCGTCAGAGCGCTGACCGAAATTGCTTTTGGAGCCCACAAAGTGATACTTAATAATTCATTTGAGGCCGTTTAAAAAAATATCACCGGGATAATGAAAACGGCAGGTGTTGAGAATTATTTTAGGAGTCTTGTGACCCCTGTTTTTTTTTTCCTTTTCATGCGATAACGAAGTCTTTTAAGTTGAGTAATAAAATGGCAAACCAAACCATGCAATAAATTTTTATTTTGGATATTTGGGAGAATTCAATTTATCTGTATCATTTATAATAATAGCTGTCAAAGCGTAATTATTAAACTTAGATACGTGTAAATGTGTCTAAGCACCATAACCATTTACAAACAGAAACATGCGATAATGTCGGGAATATAGCGTTAATAATGTCGGGAAAAATGAGTCAGGATAGTTACATATTTTTCTTGGTTTATCTAAAGTTACGCATTACTTACATGGTAATATAAGCTTTTCTGAATTAAAATGTAAGGTTCCTTCAGTTTTTCTGCGCGCAATAAAAAATCGCTGTTAAATCTTATCTCCAACATATTTTGTGATAGTGAAGTTACAAATGACTAAATCATACTGTAAATTAAAAGCAGTAAGAAATTACATTTATGATGAAAAGAGTAGTGGTAATCTGTTATTTCTGGGCATCATATTCATAATATTGAAAAATAAAGTATTTTTAATGAGAATTCAACCATTTAGTAACACTATGAATACTGTCAAAAACTGTTCTTTATTGAACGATTATTGCAAACTGGATTCAATACAATTACGCTAGTCAAAAAATACAGAACATTGCTAGAGCATGCTATAAACTGGTGGGATTAAAAGCGTATCGTATACTACGAGCTGCCACCACTAAACCAAACTATCCATTCCACTAAGTACTGCTCACAGTTGACCAAACACGCCCAATAAGATAAACGCAATGGCTCAATACCATTACTTTTATGAGATATGTATGCATGTGTATATGATCGATTGGGAAGTGTCGTACCATCATTGAAGGTGGCAGGTGTCGATTATTATTTGGAGAGTATCCTGACCCCAGTAAAGCGGTTCCCCGTCCGGGGAGGTTACGGCGCCATTTTTCATTCCACGGACGATTTGGTGCGCTACCGAGAGTCCTTAAAACACCCCGCGGGAGGAATGAATCCGCCCTCGGAAACAATACAATCTGATGGCGTTGTCGGACGAGATAAGGAGGAGGGTGACGGCGGTCATCCATTTCCACCTAACTTCAATTTCCTGTCGGAATGGCCGGAAAGTAAAAGCAAAGTGTTGTTACCGCACACTAGTCACGTTTCGACTGTCTATATTTTTGAATTAGCTATTGATGGACCAAAAGAAGACCCCAAGTTTGTGTTCAAAACTACCATATGTTGTAATTATATCAGGATACGTTTTACAAATGAATCGAAAGGACGATGAAAGCTTGTGTTTGCACTGCTTTTATATAGCTTTTTTGATTCCATATTAATACTTTTTTTTTTGACAATCTAATATTTTTTTATAGTTCACTGTTTTTTAAGTTTAATAAACAGTGTAATGTTTTCAGCGTAATATAATAAAAATACCATATAAAAGATTTTTTTATAATATAAAATTAAATTTGTACGAATATTTTTAAAAGGTTTACATCCACTGCGTTTTTTATAACGCGGCATAAAAAAGCATATTTTTGGAAGGTTTTAATAGGGGTCTGGGAATGACAAACAATTGTTTGCAAATTTTTAACACTCGAACTTTCCATATTTTTGCTTCAGTAATAAAAAAGTCAGATAAGAAAACTTTCCGTAGGTGTTTCCGTGCCAGATGTTGCATACTTTCTCGTAAAATCGAAAGTATTTGAATGAGCAACAATTTTTGTTCGATTTTCTATTACACTAACCGGCCGGCGGCTTTATCCTTGCTTTGGTGATCTAAGAACCCGCTCTGATAAAATATATTACGCATGTGAATCGGCAGAATGCAAAACCATTTAAGGTTTTTTTATTTTTTGATAATTTAAAAAGGTTTTTTATATTGTTTTTTTTTTAAACTAGCAACAACTGTTATTGACATTTATTGTCTCATTATTATTTCCAGCCGAAAGGGTCTTAAATTTTTTTTAAAACAATTTCAAAATATAAATTCTGTGCTAAGCTCAAAATTTCAACTGGCAATTAAAGATAAATTATATAATACAAGAAACGAGACATTGATGGCATTAATTAAATATTTCCAACATCCAGAATCTTTTACTTATTAAAAAAATAATGACTTATTTAGTTATTCTTTAAAAGAAGAATAATATAAAATAGGTACTTTGCTATATTCAAACCAATAGATCTTAAATTTCAGTTTTTCGGAATAAATTATATACGTATTTTACATATGTATTGCTTCAGTTATATTCCAGGCATCAAACTGTTGGTTGCAATTTAATTGTTTCAATATACAATTCATACATACAATACCTCAATTTATATTTCAACTTTACTGCGATATTAACGTTCAAGTTAGATTATTCTCCGTACACCGTATAAAGCCACGAAATGGCATAGGTTACGTATCTGGCGCAAAATTTACGTTAGTTCATAACTTAAAACATTGCTGTCAAACATATAATACATAGAGATTTTGATTCACAATTATGTTTCTTTAACGTAATACCTTGCGAAAATTAATTTAAAATACTGATACACTATATTGAAGATCAATCCTGTAAACCGAGGCTATTCATTCAAGTGTTACGCACACTACAATAGCCTCTGGCGAAAAGTCCTTTTTCTAACAGCGTCCCGAATTACCCATTCTTCCATTGTTTATTATCCGGCTGTGCTGTTGTTATTTTTCCCCATCTTTTATCCTACAGGACGTTGCTCCGACAATGGCTCGCGATTTTCCCGAGGACGAGCAAGTTTCCTACTTTAATGCCTTTGTGTCAGGGAAGATTCCAATAGTTCTATGGCCGCAAGCTGTTGACCGGCATCTTGTATTATTCACACTCGAATACACAATCTCAGACCATGAAAGACTTATATTTTACTACCGACGATGTGCACTCAAATTATATGATTTTTGATATTTTTTGCATTTGAATACTATCAAATATAAAAAAATAAAATAGAGCTGCCTGTTGATATTTTGCAGCTGGGAGCTTAATTGGATTTAAAACAATGACTTTGTTTATTCATATCCAGAATCCAAACACATGCGCAATAGCAAACAAAGGGTTGCGCAAACATAGAAATTAATTAAGTCACATTGTGTGTTAAATAATGCTGCAGATTGTAATTCGATTTAATATATAATATTATATAACATATAAAATAAATCTGATGATATATTTCATAGTAAAGAGAAAACTATAATACAATATATAAAATATTTAAACCCTCATTTCACTGATATTTTTTGCTAAAAAAAAGAACTTCTTTGCTCGTTACAAAAGCTGTCTCGCTACTCAGTTATTTTTTTAATTCCATTTAATTTCCATTCAATCTTCTATTTTTGTAGTTAAAGTAACATTTTTAATTTTCCGACGGTCAAAGTCACCGTCCGCTCACCCGACACTTTTAATCTCTCAGACTGCATATAAACCCCTTTTTATGGTAGTTAATTTCCACTTTGACTGAATATTGCCACTTGAAATAAATTAATGTCTTTTTATATTAACGGAATAAATTTTATTAAGTCAGTATATAGAGAACAGTATTTGATATATGCATAGCTAACAAAGGTTTACTTTTGCTAAAAATCAATACACAATCAAATCAATGTAGGAATCGCTTTGCGTTTTAATGGGTAGATGTTTCTAAAAAAAACATTTAATACACACATTTATTTATAATTTATTATTCGTTAATTTACGATCATTCCGCATAGGTCACGCAATATAACATAACAAATTCAAAAATACAACATAATAATATATTCATGAAAAAATACACGCCTCGCAAATTTTCGCAACATTTTTTCTGCCCACGAAACGAAAGGATATAAATACGTTCGTATATATATGTACATACATATTTTTTTTCGGTTGCCCTTTTTAGCCTTAACATTTTCGCTTTTCTCCTGCACAATATTGACGTTGGAAAAACTCTTAGAGGAGACGTTAATGGTCCACCTGTCACGTTACAGTAGAAATCGTGTCTGAAACACAATATCGTATATTTTTATTTGTTCGTTCGAAACACCTATAATCAGATTTTCTATGTTTCCTCATTGCGAATGATTTATTACATCGCTTTACTACCTTATTCAACTACAAATTTGATATTTATGATAGCGGTAATAAAGTCATACAATAACGAACCATTCTATAAGCAAGATTTTTTCTTTTATTCAGAAAATAGTGCAAAAAATAATATATAATATTTTTTAATGATAAATGAAGAGGTCATTATAATATATCAATAAGCACTGTAGGGTTATTAATTTGAGCTACTCTTCTATTACCAATCATTCGGTACTTGATATTGTGTTTAACAGTCTAAGAAAAAAAAATCAAAGTTAAAATAGGACACCACCGTGTGAAACCTATTAACAGCTTAAGTTTCAAAGTACACGCTATAGATAATTAAGAATTAAAATATACGCCGCATTAAGAAAAGATAACGCATGCATTTTCGCTTACCTTCAAAACGACCATTCGTAATCTGTATATCAGTCTATGTCAATCAAAATTAGGCGGTGTATGCTAAGAGTGCTAAGCTTTTTTGGCAAATATAGATGATTTTATAAATATATTTAAAAAAGTATAGTAATTTCTGCACGCGTTGGGTGCCAAAAAAAGTTAGTGCGAAACATTTCTTGGCTTGTTTTGTATTGATTTCTATTGTGACCATATTTAAAAAATGAATCTCAAAATAAATTTTGAGATTTTTTTATATATATTTTTTAATATATACATAGTTAAAAAGGTTGGATCAATTTAGACATATTTTATATTGTTTTTTAAATCACGCTTCAATGATGTTAGAATGAAGGTGTGTTAACACTTGCTATTGTTAAAAATTACGCTGTGCTACGTCGCGATCGCTCGTGACGTCACGCGCTCAATTTAATTTTTGACAGGTGCCATTTTGCAAACGAGGGTCACACCGCCATTGTATTATTGCTTTGCCTTTTAATTTCAACGCTACCCGAGATAAGGACGATTTGAAAAGGCATCGCTGCTCAACGCAACGTGACCCTTTTTGATGTTTCTATCGTCGAATCGGTTACGCAACAAGAGGCGTCCGTAAATCAATTCGAGCGACCCAAAAACCTTATTCACTTAGTAGTCTTCCATGATTTTATGCAGTGGTTCTTAAACATTTACAAAACATTAATCAGATTCTTTTAAATTTTTTTTTTTCAAAATAAAATATGTACTTATGTATTTTATAATCTTTTAACAAGAGATTGATTTAATGCCAGTGTGAGGTGATTTTAACAATTATTATGAGATAAATGTTGCATCATATTCTGAGGTTTCCATTTACTTTGTTCATTTAGCGTAGTCTATATGTGCTCCTCTTGCCATCAGCTTTAGTACATGTTAACCGCTTTGCAGGTCCGGAGTCATCTATGCAGGTGAGCTGTCCAATTTGGATTTGCAATTGTATTGAGCAATCTTTCCTTTTAATTATGCCCATCTAGTGACTGTGCAGACCATTCTGAAAACGTCGAACCTTTTGTTGCAATCCAACCCCTGCTTTTTCGCGAAATCGGATTGTAGCGTGGTCTGTGCTTGGAAATATTTATCTTGGAAACATTGAAATATGAATGTCAATATTCATACTACCCTTGCAAGTGTACAAGTTTCCTACCCATGTTACAGCCATACAACACCAAACAATAACGCTTCCGCCATTATATTTCACTTTAGGTGATATGCAATTAGCTAGATATTCTTCTCCGATTCTTCACCAGGTACTATGTCACCCACTATATTTATTAATTGCTGAGTAATTTATTCACAGTGCGAGGAAAGCTATTATTATTTTTTTAATTTATTAAATTTCTATTTTAAATAGACTGGTGTATATTAAAAAATGCAAAGAATTAAAAAAATATTATGTCTGATTTTTCTAATATTGTCCTATGAAAATAATTTATAGCGGCTGGTATATTATCGCAAACCATATTTTGAGAACCGCTGATTTAGCATCTGTGGTGTGAGTCGAAAAGCGTAACGTCACATCTACAAGTTAACTTTAAAAGGCGCACAACTTTTCAAAGGAAAAGTGTGCGAAAATGTCCGCACGGGTTGTGCAAACGAAGCGTCCATTTCGATGGGTGCTAAAAATAAGTAAAGAGAATTTTTCTTGCAGACGTCGAAATGCATTAAGGTTTTATTATTGTACATGGCGGAAAATTCACATGCGCACTTGTCATGTGATTGCTTTATCAAATATTCAGAATGTCTTTCAGCAGGCTGGAATTTATGATATATCGATTATTGAATGTGGGGCATTTTATAACAGTTCGAATCAATAAGGGAGTTAGAATGAGGACACGCTTTTGAAATACGTTCGATTTATTGCGATAAATATTTAAATTATATTTTTTTTAATTATATTCTAGTTTGCAGCAATCTTAAATCGATATCTATAATTTAGAGTCCCTGTGTAACTCATAATAAAAAAAATATTTGGTTGTAATCCGTTCTTGTAATCTATCACATTTCTTATATAAGCGTATGGGAATAGATTCAATGAGTCGTCGTAGAAAGTTGTATGTCACTAAACATTACTGATATGTAGTGTCAAATAATTTTAGTTTTGGGCTCTAGAACGGTTTTAAGAATCACGATAGCAACCTCTTTCAAAGTCAATTAAACACTAACATCTGCACTATCAAACTCGCCTATGATTGTCGCTATCCAGCTCCTTAATAATTAATATTTTATTTATATTTTTTCTTCTGTATATTATTTTTGACCATCGCGACTCATTAAGGTAACATGTTAGGTCACGTTGATCCTATTTTAGACACAAGTTAAAACTATGAATTTATAAATAATATAAAAATAAGCTTAAAATATATAACAAAAGATTTTATAATTCAGTAATATTTTATCAAAAATATGTTTCATATAGTTTTCGATTAAAAAGTGAGAATTTAAATTTTATATAAGTCAGCAAAAACTGTTCCACTCACAGAAAGAAAAATATAAAAAATCCCATAACTGCTGTGGCCATATAACTATTGTGCTTCCGGCATATTATTCATATATTCCGCTTGAAAATCTTCCAATTCGGTGTTATTTTTGCTAGGGTCGAAATCCCGTTACGCCGACGCCATTTGTCGATTCTCACAGGAATAACACCTCTTGTTCAAGTTTACATTAAACCAATCCCCTTTGCATGTGAATGGTCACCAACCTGTCTTTTTTTGCATCAGGGACGCATAACGCAACTAGAATGACATACATAAAATACTATTACTAAGTAACTATTTTCTTGTCTACTTCAACTAAACTTTGAAAATATTTAAATTACGTCATCACAGTTAAATTAAGCACTGAAAAGTCACAAACCAGTATTATATTTTGCAGTAAAACAACTTTAGCGAATATTGCATATTGCAGATTGTACTTTTTTTTACTTCAATAAAAATATTTTCGTCTGTAACTATTCCATGCAGACTATTTATAGAAGCTAATTATTAAATCACTATAAACAAAGCATCGATTCCTTGAGTAAACAGCAGCAACTAAGCCAGTGTCGTGGCTTCCTTACAGGGGCGCTGCTATTACAAAATTTTCATAAGTTTATAATTTAATGTTATGTAAACTAGCTACTCACTTAGTAACTAACTTTTTTGTATAAGTTTCTAAAAATTGAGACTGTTTTTTACCTCTAATTATACAAAATATTCGCTATTTTGTAAAGTACATTTATTTTAATTTGACCAAGTGCGCCATAGAAAAAATTAAATTTAGCAATAGCGTTGACAGCTAAAAAAGTTTTATAATCACTGGGTAAAGTCAAAGAAAACCATAAAAAATCTTGCTATTAAATTGGCTATTGATGTTACTCACAATGTGCTCAACATTTATAGTAGCTCATCGAAAGCAAAGCTGCAACAATCATATCTGATTTTCTTAATTTAAAATATATAAATGGCTCTATTGTATTAGTTAATAAATGAACTACTCGCAATTTTTTATTTAATTTTTCCGAAATATATCCGTTTTAATCTTTTAAGCTTTTCTGAAAGTTATGAATATCGTGTCGAGTGATTAGTCAAGTAAAGATGAGGTATATTGCAATATTTAAGTACAGACATAATGTCATATAATTCGATAAAAAAATAATTTACACCTCACTCTGTTTTAAAAGCACGATATTCGAAGTGCCAAGTGCCAATAGGAGCACCATATATTCATATCTCGCAAGTTCTTATTTAAAGAGTGTGAAAATATAAAATCCATTCGTAGTTTGCTGACCTCTGAATTAAGTAATCATTGTTTAAGCACTTTTCAGAAACAATATGCCAAATTGCCTTTAATTACTTTCAAAGCACAAAGCATACGCTCGTTATATCCGCATACGCCTAACTTTATATTGGCATTACCGAGAAAAGCCGAAAGCTAATGCATAATAATTGACAGAATTAATTCAGAAATGTATCGCAAACACGGCAGGCGGTGTTCTTAATTTTGCAAAGTATGTATGTATATGAAATTAGTCTATGCAAACCGCAAAGTCGAACTTAACCTCGACTAATGCAAACTATCTACTAAAGCAATATTACACACGTCCCGGAGTTATGGAATACGGTAGTTGGAAGAAGGAAAATTCCCGAGTAGACGCTAAACTTGATCCTTGCACTCGGGCAACTGACGATTGATCATGTGTAAATGGATTTGCTTGCTTCTGGCAATCTGAATATTAAATCAGGCTCAAGTACAATAATATCCTTACGGTTTTGACCTTTTTTGGTGAAATTAAATGAGTCGTAAACAGAGCGAGAGCGCAATTTTCAAGGGTCATGTGTTTCCTTACTTTTTTTATTATTATCATGAATAAATTGGTCGTTACATTTAAATGTTAATTTCGAATACTTTTTTTATTAAAGGTGATTTATTTATTTTAGTCAATATGACACATTAACTTACATTTTATTGATTATCGCTAAACGCTAATAATTTATTTTACAATTAATATATTTACCACACATACATAACGTGTCATACAATGTATAAAATACAAAAGTGTACTTCTAACAAAATATAAATACAGTGATTGAAAATGTTCTCCATTTCATCTTCATTTTGGTCTTGATTCAAAATTTAATAATTTCACGGAGGAATGAATTTCCTGTCAATGTTGCCTTTGATGTTTAGCTGTGTGACCTGTCTGTTAATCAGGAGTTAAAAAAGTGCAACTTCCCTTGACTCTTTCTGGATCAAAGTGAAAATATAATTTCCGGAGTTATATGAAATTGCGCATAAAACTCAATTAAATGTGTAAAACTGGTTTTTCTGGCATAAATTTCATAAAAATTTAATATTAATGAAAAATAAATATTTAGTAGTAAAAATACAATGTTTTTTATTAAGTTTATCATTAGAAATTTCTGACTACAATTTTTTTATTATATTGTATGTATTAGGTTGAAACAAACTTTAAAATGTTTGTTTTTATTTTAATGATTTAAAATATAATTTATTTCTAAAGATATAACCTTTACTAAAAACTCGATCATTTTTTAAATTTCATTAGCATAAAAGGTCAGAGGCTTTGATTAAAAATATTCTGACAGCCTCCTTTTCACATCGTCTGTTTTTTTGGTCTAGGATGTGTTGCATCAATTAAAATAAATAGTAGTTAGAAGAAGCAAGCTTTGGAGAATAAGGTAAATGAGATAAAGCCTTCCTTGATTTTATCGAGAGTCAATTTTGACACATAAGGACACGCATTATCGTGTTGTAGAATTATTCTACTTCTATTGACAAGTGCGTGCTTTTTTATACTTCTTCATGCAAACGATCCACTTAAGCATGCTATTATTTTTGACCAAGTTAAAGAGTTTCGTAATGCACAATTCCACTACAAACATAAAATATATTTTTACAGCGAGTCCGTGCTTCAAACTAGGTTTTGCTACTTTGCTACTTGGATAAGCACTGTCATCTATGTCGATTGTTGTACAAGACGACTCATTTCTCATCTCAGAGTAAAAGCGACTAAGTTTCAAGATCCAGAATCTCTTGGGATATGAAGATACCCGCCACCTGTTTTTTCCGCTCAATTCATGTGGAACTCATACCCCTTGTTTTCATGTCTTCTCAATCTGCTTAATATGTCTATGCACCGTTAAAAAAAACTGGTTTAGTTTCTCTATTCTATGGTAGTTTAAATAGGTTTTGCCTCCATTTATGAATCATCGTCTATCTTAGCTGATTTTCCACATCCAGCATTATTCTTTATATTGTAATATCCCGTTCGATTTTTTACACAATATTTGACATTAAAGAATTTCTTATGAATTATCTACTATTTGTTTTGGTGGCTGTAGTTGACGATTTTCTTAGGAAAATCATATTACATGCAATTTCATTTAAATCGTTCAAATATGTAGTCATACATATTGAATGTAGAGTTTAGATGTGCACCAGCACAAATATTACAGAATATGTACTCAGATATCAACGGCTAAAGCACGACTGACTGCTAAAACTGAAATACTTTAAGGTTTTGAGGACCCTAAGGGTGTGACTTCGTAGCCAGTGAGACGCTTAGTGAAATCTAGTTAGGGTTTTATTAGATTATATTACAATTGCAATAGATGATAAATGGCGAGATGTTTTCTCCGAGTGGTGATGGAGAAGCTGGCGCAGGATGATGTCCGTGAGAAGTCTTCATAGGTCTAGTACAGGTGTAGAGAACTTTTATATTTCTGAGGGCCGCATTCATGTATCTCATGCAATGTAAGGCCGCACTCACGAAAACGTTAACACCGCCCCCCTCCCCCAAATTATTATTTTTATTTAAAAAAAATATTATTAAAAAATCATAAATTTTTATTTATTTTTAAAAAAACAAAATACTGAAAATCACAGGATTGTTATACATATTAATGGAATCATATTTTATTATATAATAATTTCATGTACGGAATATTTTTAATCCAAAAGTTTAATCCAACCCGAATTATTCTTATTTTTATCTTAATTTTTTAAACTCCCTCTCAGTCATCCAGCTACGTACATGGTTATTAAAAATATTTGTTAATGTTACAATTTACCAACCATTAGTGGCTATTTGTGTATGTTTTCTGTTGGAAAGCATTTGAATATTTGATTCAAGCATAGACGTTTGCAGTTTCAGTTGATTTTCTAAACGCGTGTCAGTTATCTGTGATCAAAATTGCGTTTTTATTTGCGTTAAGTATGAAAATGAAGATTCACAGCAGTAAGTTGTTGAAAAGCAAGAAAGCATATATGAGTATATTTTGACTGTCGAGCATATCATGGGTTGATTACGCTCTTTTTCTGCAACGCTTGCTAAGCAATCGCAATTATGCAGCGATCATCCAGACAATCGCTGCAGTCGCTTTTTAGAACGGCGAAATAGAGAGCAACATTCGCTTGATGGGCATTGTCCAAGGTCGTATTGCATTTATTAAATCAACAAATAAATATTTTCTCAGAGACAGAGAATATTTACAGTAAGAACAAAACTCGTGTTATTTATGTGATTTTCTTTTGTGTGGTCCATTCTTTACATTATTGTATTGTTTCCTTGTTAATGAAGGATCATTTTGGTCACAGTAAATTAACGTGAGTTTTGAGAATAAGAACCTTTCAAGCGTGGGCATCTGTGTGTGGTCGCCACAATACGATAAACGAGTGGTATAAGTCGCTGACTATTGCCCTTAAAGACCTGGTTTCATATGGTTAGTATTTTTGTCTGGGAGATCGGAATTAGCAATAATTATATAATTTTAATTTTGATCGATCATCACAGATTAATATCGTTATAATTATTTAAAATCAGATTTTTTTTTACAAATTAGGTATTGAAAATTCCCTTACATTGAGCTATATATACAACATGTTTGATAAATATACGCTCAGCAAATACTTTTGTATACCAACTGTTTACATTTCAAAAGCCCGTCCGTTTTATGCTATTTAATGAAAAATAAAAAAATATATGTGCTTTACAATGTTTTTCGAAAAACCGAAAATACTTTCATGTATCACGAATTTATTCTTTGCAGTGCCGTATATATTATGATTTAAATTAAACAGTAGTTATTATTACTATATTTCATTTTATATTTTTATTATTATTTTCATTTTTAGGTACATAAATTTTAATAATAAATAAGCGTTGACTTTTAACATTCAACGTCGCAATTCATATTTAACGTATCGCTTCCTATCCGGTTCGCCGTTATGCGTAACAATAGGCTACGTGATGGCTCTAATCCATAACGTAGTCCCAAAACGTAGCCATAAACATGAATACATAGATCTTCAGCCAGGACCTTTGGTCATCCTTTAGGACCGAGATAAATTGCTCGAGTAGAAATATGTGTCGTTTATGCCGACTTTGAGCCACTATTGTATTCAGGTCTCGTCCGAAAAATGAAAAGAACTTTCGTTAGATATACAATTACTGATCCCACAACGTTCTTTCTTTTATTAGCGACGATTTATACTCGTTTCTTATCATTTTTTCAGAGGAAATTTCGCGAAAATAAACGGGCGCTACATGCACCGTAAATGGCTCGTTATGTGTGTACGCGTACAAAATTCTATGAAAAGCATATTATAATATAAAATATTCGACATTATCATAAATATCATATATTCGTGAGCATCATACGTGCTTCAATACATTTTGCAATATCGTATGTGTTTTACGACTCGTTATAATAGCAGCTGGCTTAAATGCGAGTTCTTTGAAATTTCTGACATTAAAATAATATTAATATTATTATATATGTATGAACATCCTGTATAAACACGAAGTATTATAAAGTATTATATATTCATATAAGATTAGTCAATAGACTGAACGATATAAAGGACATTTTTATTTTTATTTATATATATAATACATATAATACAGGGAATAAAGCCCATATGAAAAAAGACAATAAATTCAACGGTATTAAATATTGATTCTATTACAATATTTATTAATTTCAAAGAAGCCTTGCATGTGTTTCCATTAATAAATTCGGTTATTATTACAGAATATTCTGAAATTAATTAAATAATTAATATTAAATATTGCCAGTCCATTTAGTCACTCCTCACTCAATGTCGATCATAGATACTTTTTAATTCTGTTCAGAACACTAAATGCTATTTCACTTTCTTCTACACTCACAAAATATAAAAAATCCAATCTCAATCTCTGTGTTCAGTAATATGTTTAGAAATCCCATGTCGATAATTTCTTTAAGTAATTCTGCCGGTTTCATGCTTAGTTTTAATTGGATTTGTAAATACGCTTCAGCAGTATTAGTTATTCTACAATTTTGTTACCTGTTTTATTTCATAATTTTGATCCATTTCACTAAATTTCCATGCATCTTCAAAAAAATCACATATTGAATTAATAAGAATATTGAAAAATTATCAAAGCATATAAAACGGTTATAAATTGAAAATTAAAAGTTGTCATTGGTTCCTTATGATATGAATCTGGAGTCGCCTAAGCAATAATAGTAAAATATATAGACTTTTTTAACTTTCTCAATGATTTCGATTTAAACGAAAGAACCGCAAATATTAACGAACTCGTTTTGTTCCTTATTGAAAAATAAACCTGCATTCTTGTGCAGCTCGAACTTTTAAAACACGCTCCGCTAATATTGGATCGTATTTACCTAACAGTTATGTAAACTTCCAATGTTTGCATCAGATCTAAGAAACGTTAGCCCTCTTTCAAAGAAAAAAATAAAGCAAAGTCTCTTTAATGTGAACATTTATGTAAAACATTACTTTCTTTATTTGTAAGATGATGTAAATAATTTTAATCGATTTCATACTGAATCTCACAATATTAGGGATCTCTCCTAATATTATGAGACTCAGAGCAGCTGCCCCTCTTGCTGATATGCAGAGTGCATATGTATGTATGTTTAAAGAAAAAAGTCATATGCTCCATTAAAACTTTATGGCGAATAATATAAAATTATTTTTAAATATAAAAAATATTTTTCTGTGACAATTTTATATATAAAATAAAATGTTAAAAAAATAATATTAATACTCTTTTTTACTTTAAATATTTCTTTATAATGAATGAATTTATATTTCACGTAGTAAAATAACTTTTTTACATTAAACCTTTAAAGTGGTTTTATGAGTTATTCTTTACATTATTCGGCGTTACGTATTAAATATACCTAATGCGTTTTACATTTATTTTATCGGTTATTACCCTATTTTATAATTTTTTTGCATTGATATACATAGATAGACGACGAAGAAATAATTTAGAACTGGCTAACTTTGCTATTAAAAACATAATAATTACTTGGATAAGAAATATTCGATACATTGCTATTTTCTTTATGAAATAATAATAAATAAATGTAAATAATAAGAAACTGTGAAGTTATCAAATGGATATATTATAATAATTTTTATTTTGATTATATAATCAGCATCTCATGCGATATTTAGTCTTTTGCCTCAGATAATTTGTGCAGCATTTAAATGTCGCGAAAATGTTGTAGCAGAGAAGTTTACAGCGACTATGCATATAGTTGTTTGTGAATTAACTTCAACAATGCCCCTTAATTATTCTTTATTAACAACAAATTTATGTCTTCCTCGGGGTTGTTTTACAATGTTCATTTTACTCGCACGAAATATGTTAAGCCAGCGTCGAATAATTCACTGGCAGCTAAACTAAAATTTATATTCATTATGGCTTCAAGATACTAAATTGTAACCCAAAAAATCCACATAAAATGAAAATCTCCAAAATTACATTTTTTTTGTGTATTATATATCACTTGTAAACTATACATTGTTTATGCGATTTTTTGATGCGGCTACTAGCGATTAATTGCTGGCGGTGCTTAGTTATTTATGCGATGAGTTTCTTTAATGTTTATTCAGGCAATTATTGTTTTAAAAACGACAATATTAGTTTAGATTCATTCTCTTCGTTTAAATTCTGCAAACTTATCTACCTACCCTCGTACAATAAAAATGACTTTCTCGTATCTCGACCTCTTTCACGAGTGCTCTTCGCTGTGTCATTGGCAATTTTCTTTGCACCGACCTTAATTCGCCGTCAATATTCTCCAGACACATTTTTCTTAGTACCAAGGTGGTAATAAAATTTAACTAACCATAATATTTCCAAAGTGCATCGTAAGAAAATCGCGCTATTTTCCACGTTCATATCCTACCTCACCCCACTATTCACCTAGCGGTCGGTTGCTATTTTTGTGGCAGGTCATTTGTGAAAAAGCGGTCATAAAGATATACCCAATTGTAGTCGTCTGTTATCCATACGATTACTGGAGTATGAGCGCAATTTTCATCCGGCGCAATCCATCAACCGGTTCCGCTCTTTTCGGCTATGAGGATTTCGATGGGATTTGCGGGACATGATCGATGACCGACGACAAAAGATATAAAAGTGCGCACAAAAGTTCAATTTGTCATCCGAAAAGTTTCGTGGCGGCGATTGACTTCAAAGCCGAGAAAAACTAATATTTGTAATAATTTGCGTCGAACGATATCGGATTAAAATGACATATTATGGTAGAAGTTTGTGAGATTGATATTATAATGAAGAAAAAATTTTAGTATACAAATAAATTAGGTTTTACATAATAACTGTGGGAAGGGAAAAAATTAATAATATTGAAGCAATTCGTATGTAAAGATACGAATCAAAATCGTCAATAAAAGGGCCGTTGAAAATATATTGAGTATTGATTTTATGAATATATTTCAACAGTTAAACTTTGATTACAATTTTTGCTACAAATAATATCAGCTGTATTATTATTATTGTTTCACTTATAAACTCTCGCTTTTTATATAATAAATTATAAGAGATTAAATCTTATTTATTAAAGGTACAAATTTTGTACAAACATTGCAGCGCATAGAAAGTGAATTTATTTTTTTAAGTGCATCATTTAAAAAAAGTTGTTTTTTAGTTTAGCGTACATACACATGCGATCATTGCCCTTTTATTTATATATATATTACATCAATGAATACTACAAAATTAAATATTTTAATAGTAAAAAAATACTGCTATTTCCGAAATTGCTCATATTTCTATGTCAATGTTGTGGTGCTGTGTACTTTTTTATTAGCTTGTATTTTTTTTACTTTTTGTAAATCAATACAAACGTTTTGTATAAAGTAATTTATTATGGTATTTTTTTTAGTATATAAAGTTGGTCTTTTAAAGTTATAAATACTTAATACTTTAATATTTTTTTAATAACAGTAAATAATATTGATACTTTTTATTGTTTTTTTTTTACATAACATAGAATTATGTGTGTATGAAATTGTATTCATTATCCAAACCGTTTTCAATTATTTATAAAAAATATTCATCGTTTACTAATAGTTGATTATATTAACGATACTTATATTAAGTTAATGTTATTCACAAAAAACGATTTCATATTAATGTATTCATTAAAAACAGATTGAAAATGTCTTACGACATGACAGCTGTCGTTATAGCATTGTAAAGTGAGGGAAAGACTTCTTTTATAGGGAGCTATTTTATATTCTATCATATACTTACCCTAATTTAAATTTGAAAAACTATTTTTAGAATACGGTATAAACTTTATTAAACAGTGAATGTCCCCTGTCGATATAAAAATATTTTTTATTGAAATTATCACACATAATAGCTTTCGACATCCGCTTCCCTATATTACACTCATAATTTTCGAGTATGTCAACAGCACGAGCCAGATCTGTTTTCGTACAGCATCCCCAAAATCTCCCCTATTTTACCATTGTCCCTTAACGTCCCTTCGCCATCCTAATCGACGCGACAAATCAGCTATTAAATGAGCCGTAAATAGCATTATGTTAATTCCGACAACAAAAAATGTCAATATTTGCCCTGCAACTCCAACGCAACGAGTTTCTATTATTTTTTTGTCTGAAAAAAAGCAGGCAATAAATTAACGCGAAATTGGGCGTTACCAGCGAGGGTGCAGGCTTTATCCAGTGCCCCATATGCTTTACCCATATACCATATTCGCCATATTGTTCGGTTGGAAGTAACAAGAGTCCTTTGTTGTATCGAACCGATTGCATTCGAGGAGCGGCACAAAAGGCCGATCCTCTTCAATTCCCAATACTCTTTTGGCCTTTGTTGGGATTGGGAGTCGTCACAATGTCTTTGCGTTCAAATCTCTCGCTGAATTTTATTTACATATTACACGTGTATGAAACAACGATTTGCAGCCGCGCAAAACCTTTTTAGCATTAATAAAAATTGCGAACGCCCGCCTAGTCGGTACAGTAAGTGCCCTTTTGAGTGCTCGAGCCATGCGTTTTTATAAGCTTGTTATTGGATAATGATCGTAGAGGGACTTGAATAAAATGCTCTATAAAGATATATAAATAAATTTGTAAATTAAGTTAAATATAAATTTTAGTCAAGTAATAAATTTTAATATATATACAATAATTACAAATAATAATAGCTAATATTTGGGATAGGTGTAAAACAAATTATAAAAAATATTTTGTTTCACCTTAAAAGCACATTTTTATTTGTGTTTAAATTTTTTAATTGCACTGTTATGTACATATACTTTAAAGTTCTTCATTATGATCATCGATCATTAAACGGTTCTTCAATTTTGAGCTTAACGATGATAACGGTTAGTCTTCTAATCTCTACTTCTCATAGTTTAAATTTACACTGTTCATAATTTCATTGTCATAAACAGAAACAGTTTTCAGTATTAGTTTTACTTTCGCATAAAAAAAAACCTTGAACTTTGACACTCAATTTATCTTTATTTTTACTAACATTGTATCTATACTTATTTCATAGAAACACTCATATGAAACAAACTAACTAAAATAATAAATAAAGCAAAATATATGCAGCAAATTTATATACTTTATTTTTCTCATTTGCTAAAAATATAAATAGCGTTGTTAAGGTAAAAATACAAATCTCTGATTTGACATATATTAGCACGTTTATTTCTGTTCAAATACTAACAATCAGTTATATTAACTTTTTTCCATTTCAATATATAGTTATTTTAGTGTATCATTATATTTTCCAATTAATACATATTTACTATGTACCTGATTATATCCATAACCTTCGTAGAATGTCCGATGATTCATACAACTCTTAGAAGTACCTTCATGGAAACTAAATATTTGTTTTGCATACACTCTTAGTAATTGTTTTATTATTATTGCTATAATTATATTTTAGCAGTGCACTTTTCAGCTATATAAGTATTTTTTTTACACGTTTATAACTTTATTTGTCGAATATTTCATGATATTTTTAAATTAAAATATTATTTTATTTTAATTTAATTTAATTTTTAATGATTTAATTAACTAATACAAGAAAAACCTTATTATACTATTATGAATAATTTTTATTTTAGATTAATTCTAATGATTTTTGAAAAAGCACAAGTTTCATTTTGAGTTTTCCATAGCGATATTGCTATTTTTAAGTTTCATTAAGACAGAAAATAATATTATTTGTATATGTTACTGTAAATGTGTATTAACAGAAAAGTTAAATTTTCACTGGCGTTTCAATGAAATCATTTATTTTATTAATTTATTTAGCTTAATAGCTAATTTTTACATCAAACAAATTTTAACTAAACATACATATAATATGTAACATAAGCAGAAAATAAAAAAAGGCTTAATGTTATAATTTATTTCTTAATGCACGAAGGTATTTTTTATTCCATTTAGGAAATCCGTTACAGTTTTACTTTTGCGGATTGTCCTAGGAATATTATTATAAAAATTCACACATCCGTACATAATTCCCCTAGCCGTACCCATTTTCTTATACCTATTCTTTATTTTCCTCTCTTTCTAGTATTAAATCTATATGCATCTTTATTTCTTATTAAATACTTATTAAAATACTTCTGTAACATATTATTTTCTAACCTATATATATATATAATTAATTTTCAGTATTTCTTGAATATTTAACCATTCCAAATCTATCAATCATACTTCTATAACTAGTATATCTATTTTTATTTAAGACTACTATCATTGCCCTATTTTGTAATTTTTGAAATATTTTTTTTTGTTTATACTTATCATATATTTCATTCTGGATAATATACCTATTTTTCTACTATTTTTTTTAATGTAATTACAATTTTCCTTAAAATTTAATTTTGTATCTACAATTACTTCAAAATATTTTATATTATCAACTATATCTATAACTATTTTGATATTATTATCTAACATATTTTTATAATTAATAAACATACATTTAGTATAACTACATTATTTTTTAACCATATTTCTATTATAATTAATTCATTATTAAAATTATCTACAACTTCTTTATTATTATCACCTATGCAATACATTAATGTGTCGTCCGCAAACAGATGTAGTTTACACTTTTTTACATTATTAAGTATGTCAATAATATATAATATAAATTGCAATGGTCCCAATTTAGACCCTTGTGGTACACCGTGAGATATTAATTAATTTTTGGAATATGCATAATGTATTTTAACTTTTTGATTTTTTTTTTTAAATTTTTTACTTTTTGTTTGATTTTTTTTATTTTATCTTAAAACTATTTCACTTATATCGATATTCTTATTTTATTATTTTTCATTATTTTTCTCTCTATTGTTTCGAAAGCTCTCTTGAAATTCAAGAAAACTGCTCCAATGATTTTGATACCCAATCATACCTAAATAAACTTTCACTAGTTGATATGTATTTCTACTAGAAAAAATATAATTTAACTGATAAACGCTAATAAAATTATATAGTGCTCTAACATGTCTATGATACTCAATTTGACAGTTGCATAACGTCCACTTGCTGTTTAAACCCAAACCAAACTTGATTTTGAAACCAGCAATAAATTTAATAATGTATTTGCCGTTGATTTTTTTATCGAGTACTAAATATCTGAGAATAAAATAATTATCACTATGATTAGTATTACTATTTAAAAAAATAATGCAATGAAAAAATTACTTTTTCTACTGAAAAGGTACTATCGAAATATTTTCAATAATTTTTTGATACCTTATGCTTTCCTCAAGAAGTAAAGCTTTTACTTTATGTTTTTTATACCAAGATAATTAAAAGTTTAATAATTTAATATTTTTTAAAGTAAAACGATATGTTTATTTTATTTTTATTTACAAAATCCATTTTATTTTAAGTTTAATATTACATTATAAGTGAGAAAAATCGCCATTCAATAGATCTATGCATAAATGCGAATATAATACTAATATCTCACTCTGACTAGAATCAAACAAAGGTTGGAAACCTCTGCTGCAATCCCTCGCTCTTCTATTACAGGATACATGAATAAAAGATGTTCAACGCGTGTTATCATTACGTCATTATGGCATATCTCTGGAGTAATCAGCGAGCGCCTTTTTAACTTTGACGAACGTCGAACCAAAAATAACATTATACAAATGCGCATATATACATATGTATTTATGATACGTATAATATAATGTGACGAGAATATTCTAAATATGTCGATTATGTATAATTCCTTTGTGGGGTGTGTCATTCAAATTGATTTAAACTCAACTTGATATCCTGACTGATTTACATAAATGGGCTGTAAAATAATTTTTTTTTTTTATTGAAATATGATATTAGGGATTCAACGTTTAATACTTTTAATAATGTAATGGTTTTTGGTTGAACATGACATTCATTCATCGACTATTATTGTTATAAATTAATTGTGAAGATGTCGTGGTAAAACTCGACGACGTTTCTTAGTTTTCAGGCTTAAAGTCCATCGCAGGGTTTCATGTTTTCTCTCGGTTACTCCAAACACACAATAATTTAGTATCGTAGTATGTGGTACGTGCTGTACTTATTTCTTTATGCAAATGAGAATGTGCTGAAACAAAAATATGTTAAGCGCTTCTGTTGCTACGCAGAATGTCCTCATTTCTAGTCAATAATCACATGATTTAAAATCAATTGTCATACCATATTTTTTATATAATATATATTAATTTACAAGAGTACCCTAGTTACACTTTCTGTAGTGTAGAATGCCATGTACTATGTTTAACGCTAAATCTATTTGGAATAGGTATTTACATATATATTTATGTCTAAAGGATATTTTTATAGATTTTTTTGTAGTTCCTCATTTATGTTTTAGTGACATTTGGTGTTAAACTGGCGGCGAAATGACCGTTGAGTGGCTACGATTCAATCATATGTTTTGTAATACGGCTTAATCAATGGTTAATGATTACTAAGCTTACTATCTAAAATATGTTATTGATATAAGTTTAATAATTAATATTTTCAATTCAAATTAATAATAATTTTAGTGACAAATTAGATTTAATTTATACAAATGTAAAAAATTGCCTAGCAATAAAGAGAAAAATCACATTAGTGCCGGTAGATAATTATCACCTGGATAAATAAAAATAGCATATTTACGAATGAGGTGGAATGCGTGAGCGATCGGAATGTATTCGGATGATCGTTTGGAAATTGTGTAAATTTTGGTTTATTGAATAATTTACTTATAGGTTTAGACGTATGGTTATTATCCGTTCTTATATCCCATATCTTTTGTGTATTGAAATAATACAATTCTTTTTTTTAATTTAAAAAATGAATAATGTTACGTTGTGAAAATAGTGCATCTGCCAAACAATCCCACAAATAAGCTCAAGTTTAGTATTCTTAAAAACTAAAAATTGATTTAAATAAAACCTCCATCTATATTACGCATAGAATATTTAAATTTATTTATGATTATAATGTCAATAAGGAGCATTAATCTTGGCGATCCTGGCGCCACTTAATTGCCAGCGATTTGTCCCTGTCCTGTACTACATACGTGCATAAATACTTTCGTAAACGTATTATAAATCTCTACGGGTCTTACGTACACGTCTATGTAACGTTTTAACGGTACGAGAGAGCTTTATGCGCTACCTTTATAGATAGATAGACATTGACGAGTAAAGCCGTATTAAAAGTATACGTTACGTATTGTTATGTGTACCTTGTATCGTGTTACGTGAAAGCTATCGATAATGAGCTGTTTCACTGTGACAAATTGTTATATAACGATGGTTTTCGGTTTTTAGACATAATAATGATGTTAATAATGTTAATATGGAGATAATTAGATTGTCAGCAAATGTGGTTCTACAACCTCATTAGGATTTAAATTGTAATATATATTTTAATTAGTGTATGTAAGATCAAAGGCACGAATAACATCATGAAAAAGTATCATCAAAAGCCTAGCAACAGGCTTTGTACTTTATAGAAGCATGCATAAAAACTAAACATTAAATTAAAAAATATTTTTTCATGGATGTGTATTACTAGTGAAAATATATTTTTAGTGGAATTTCAATGAAATCATGTCGAAATATATTTTTCCGGAAAGATAAATTTCTGCTAGTGAAAATATAACTTTTCTGACAGGTAATTATGTAAACTGAAACGTTTAAAAAAATACGTAAAGGCCACTTGGTAAATCTTGTACACCATTAGCGAAGTTTTCCAATATGTAGTTATGACCACATTAAGATTTTTTTTATTAAAATATAATAATTAAAATAACATTTTAGAAGATTGCAAACAGTTAATTGTATACAAAAATATTTCGAACATTTCCCCACAACTTGTCATGAAATATTAGGGTTTATTCATGACTGTGTTTTTTGTCAATCAAAGAATTAAAAGAGCAATCACTGTTCTTCGTCACGCACCTGTGGCCTTTCTAAATATTTTTACATTTACATACATATAAGTCTGTCATATATTATATATAATTCTGTCATATAGAAATATAGTGAGTACACAATTAAGAGTAATTTTCATCCCTTTTTATAATTTATACATTATCATCACAATTTTTTAATATTTTTTTTACTAGAGCAATTATATTATAATTAAAATAAATGTAATGCTATTTTTATGCAACATTTTATAATATTGTTTTTAATGTGTAATAGTTACAATGATTTAACTAATCTTAACTCTGTGACAAAATTTTTTTATTTGTATATAACATACAATACGCTTGCTGTGAAAAATGAATTGCTTCAGAAGGGTCTATATTTTTGTTCGGAAGGATTCGTTTATTTCATTGGAAACTTATTGGTGGTGATTTTTATTTATAGCCTATAGCTATACATACATGGTTCTATCAGAAGAAATATGTATTTATTGTGTTTTCTGTGCGAAAACCATGACGTATCCACGCGCATCTGGAAAGGTAATTAATCACTTTAATAACCGGGATTTATTTTCTTTCATTCGGTTGCGATTCAGAACGGAGAAATTGATTGGCCAGAAGGCGTTTTCCCTCGGGAAAGATTCGATGAAGTTGTACGTAAAGGAAATAAAAGTACATCGATCAATTTTTCTACTATCTAAGATATGAGACCATATTTTATCATACCCAAGGCAAAATTTAGCCATTTAGTTATTACTATTTTTATTGTGATCTGAATTAATGTTGTTTAAAATGTGTTTCATAATCAACTGAGAATGCAGTATGCATATAATACATATATTTATGCTTGAACGGCAAAGTTGAGAGAATATGATAATATTTTAGTTAAGCTATTCACAGAATAATTTAAAATGCAGAGTTTTAGTGTTATAAACCACATTTGCTTATATTATATCAAACTAATTTCCAACTCAATGAAAGGTAACTCAAATTATAATTTTACTGAAACCTTACATTAATTTTTTGATGACGATTTTGTTAAAAATCAATCTGGGTTAAAATAATAAACATTTTACAGTAAAGCAGGTGCATATGTGATTGTTGATAGCGATTGATTTGTGACCAATTTTCGTGTGACTGTAGGCAAAATATATTAATCGAGACTTTGAAAATAAAATATATTAATAAATCGTATTCTTATATATATATATATATATTATAACACAGTATGGCACTATGGACTACCCAAATTAAAAGACTGCTTTCACACAATATCTTCTTGATAATCCAATCCTACTTAAAAATATATACTTTTAAATTAAGGCCGAAGAAGTAAACAACAAACTGTTCATTAGGTCAATTCTAAAATACAAATTAAGCAGACGTCGCAACTCACATATTGCTGTATAGTTTGTCTGCATTTTTATTTTATGTGTTTTGAAAATATGATAGCTGTCCTTAATGATATTAATATGGACTTCTAATATAAAAAGGCAAATTAAAGTATATTCAAAGCGAATTTTGGTCAATAGGAGAGCGCAAAAGCAATTATCACTTCTCAGAAGGCAAAAATTCACGTCAAAAGCAATAAAATCGTGTTGGCGCCGTCGCAGTGGGAACGCTCGGTAACGAGCGTTCCCACTGCGACGGCGCCAACACGATTTTATTGCTTTTGACGTGGATTTTTGACTTCTGAGAAGTGATAATTGTTTTTTGCGCTCTCCTATTGGTCAAAATTCGGTTTAGATGTGCTTTATTTGATTCTCACTCGTGATATTGTAATAAAAATTCTAAATATAAACGATTGATAATCGAGCGTTTTTCCTATATGGCAAAACTGAGCAGCAACAATTAAAATTTTTAATAATTTTCAATGCCTAATTGAAATATTTCGCATAAAATATGATTTCAGAAAATTAGTCGCAGTGGCTAATTTTTATATTTATTTGTAGCATATGAAGGGTTAACTCATATCTATTATTATTTATTATTTTTTTATTACAATGTTAAAAAATGTATAAAATGCCATTTTTGTCATGAGGCCCGGAATCATGGTTTTTCCATGGCCCGAGTTGTAAAACCGTTGTAGTCTTATAAAGCTCAAATTTTCTGTGTGACCTCTGTATCTAAAATCCACATTCCTCAAATTGACGACCGGAATATTTTGGTTTGTGCCTAAAAATTATATATACTGTTTAGTGACTGGAATTGTGTCAATGTAAAAGAAACAATAATAATATAAGTGAACAATATACTAGCAAGTAATTTGTTAGGAGATAATGTTTATTATTTAATCTAGAATTGTGTCTAGATTAAATTATAATATTATGTATATTAAATTTTTTTATTAAATTTTAATATTATGTGAAAATATTTTAGAGCTAACAAATAAATTTAATCAGCCTAAGCAATATCTCAACTTCTAACAAAAGTTTAATACTACTATAATATATTGAGATAAAGATAAGATTATAATTTATTTAAACATACTATAATTTTATGTTGATTATTTAAAATAATTCTCCAGTGGGAAACTTCCTCAATGTTATTTTTATTTTCTCTTGCCCAAATATTTATTTGCTGTGAGCAAGGAAAAAGAAGGAAATGTATATATATTTATAATCAGTTATTATATAAATAGAAAGATTGCATTTTAGTAATAAAAAAATAAATACTAATAAATAGAGTATAGAATATATACTGTTTTTTTCATGATTTATTAAAAAGTGTATGATTCGAAATATTACTTGCAGTATCATTTAATAAATAAATTATTTATTAAATAAATTTTCAACATAGTAAAAAAAACATAAAAAAAATAATATATTTAATAAAAAATTGATTTGACATATCTTAAAATATTTCTGTGAAAAATAGGTATTTTTATAATTTTAGCCTAATATTTTTAGCTGACGCTAGATCCATTATTATTTATTCTACATAAATATAAAAACCTAATTATAAATCTTATTCTTCAGTCTTGTTTATTGTATTGAATTGTTAAATGTCAATAAACACATATCTTGGTATAATATCACAAATCAATCCACTAACCTTTGAACACAATTTTTATAAGCTCAGACATATGTATACTTATCTTGCATCTCGCATCATAACAACGTTACATATTTAATAGCATTATACATATTTCAAACATGTGATTGAATCTAGCATCCACTTTTTCGAGGCATATAAGATAATAGGATTTATTATTTTTATCCACCCATCTGCTCCTCAAATAATATGAATATAAACGCTTTCGCGCAATCGCACCCTCATTTATGGGCAAAATTTATTTCTATCGTAGCCGCATTGAAACCCACCCCTAAAATATTTCAGTTATCGCTGTGACATTTTCGGACACCATGAAGATGAGAATTTCGGATAAAACCGGATTTTTTTTACATAGCAACGACAATGGAATGCCATAGAAGCCAAATCGAAAATACAATGGCAAAATAAGACCCTAGGATCGATGCTATCGGTGGGCTTCGGAAAAAATTATACATTTACATTCAGCGCGGAAAATTTAACCCATAAAGGCGAAACAAATAAAAGCGTTATAAATCAGATAGGCTTGAGCATTGGAAAGGCGCGGAAGGGTTGGACCCCTGAAATAGGATTCAAATTGCGATTTATATATATAAATAAATTAGGGTTGGTTTGATTATTTAAGCAAGTTTATTTTAAGATTTTTTATAGTTGCAGCATCATCTATGCTATGGAGGAAGATTATGTGTCTGTACGGTTAGAACTGAACGGGGTGATAAACCGTTGTTTTTTTACTCAGTGACTATTTTATATCCTCTGGTGATAAATGGTGCAAAAACATTCGCCTTGATGTACATTATATGTTCGGTAATGCTCACAGACTGATCATTAATTTAGTTTGTGGACGTTTAGCATAGGTGTATAAGCGTAAAAATATATAATATGCATAAATGCAGTCAATATTTTATCTGTTTTGTATATTTAATATTATATAAAAAAAAACATTATAATTATTATAAATTATTAAATGTAAAAAAGACCGTGTGTAAAATAATTTAAAATATTAGTATTGATCTGTTCTCACAGTTTTTGGAAGCATTGTGGTCTAGATATAAAATAAATTATTTTATTTTTTTATAAAGGGTGCATTGGCGTAATGCTGTTGTGCCCTGCAGATGTATGAAACTGAGTATATTTGAAGGAAAAATCCGTATAATAATTAATGTGTATATCAAAACATATTTCTTTTTGTTTTACGTTTCATTTATATAAAACCTAAGATAAATATATAACAATAATATTTTTGTTAAAATAACAGCGTTTATAAATATTTCAACTTGTTTATATAAGTATTCAAGTGAAACATTCACTTTATATCCAGTCATGAAAGCCGGTCTTAAATGTTTAATTTAGCGAATACATTTTTTTTAGTCTGTTTAATAATAAAAAGTATAAAATATTATAATATGGACATGTCGATTTCGAGCTCGATAGGAATCCCTTTCGTGGGGGATAATACCAACCCTCGCGCTCCATTTGGCCCTTTTTTCATTTGCGATTTTTTTGAGTGGGCAGAGTACGCTTATCGCCCCGGGCCCCTCGATTGAGGAGGGCCTCTGCCCTCTCGCTCTCTTTTATGACCCTCGGATTGTTTGATTCAACACTTAAACAAGAAAAAAAATGAAAAACAATTTCCAACATTTTGTGAAACTAGTGTTTGACACAAACATATATTATAATATTTTATATTTATTAAAATAACCACACATAACAGATTAAAATTATATAAACTATACATTATATATGTTTAATATGATCAACATGAATTTATTGATGTGGTAACTTTTAATTGTTTGATATTTTAAGCAATGTATTTTGGTAAATATTTGAATTATTATAATATATGTCTCCCTGCAATACATTGAAGTATTACATATTTATTATGTTACCTTTAAAAGCTCCAGGCCAAAAGTACCCCTTTTTAATACATGCTACATCCTTTGAAGATTAAATATATATAACGTATGACAGTGTTTTAATAAAATATAGCTCTTTAAATACATTTACCGATTCAAAGAAAAAAAAACAAGGTATTTATAAAATATTGAATTATATATTCTTTGATTTTAACCCCTAAGAGTTTTTTAATAAATTGTTTGAAATTTCCAATTTTAATTTATATAATTTTTATTTTAACAGATGACACTGTTTGAGCTTTTTTGTATTTTTTTAGCCAAAACAATAAGTTTATGTGATAATAATATAGACAATAATTTTACCATTAAAATCTCATTTCATTGATATTCACAATTTAGTAAAATTTAAGCATTAAAACTTAAATTGAGATATATTGCAGATACAAATAAATAAATTTATTTAAAACTTAATTTTTGACTCAATATAATAATTATGTACTTTAAAATAAAAAAATGAAATTTTGTGGAATATGAAGTATACTAATTAAATTAGTTTTTTGATAACATAACTATTAGTTTTTGTACAGAGACAAAAAATCCCAGGAACTTATGATTGCTTATCGGTGAAATTGTAACATATAAATACTTCATAGGAATATATTAAGGCATTTTTAATATTTATTTATTATTTATAAACTATATTTGGATTCAAAGTATAATAGTAATAATAACATAATATTATAAAACTTTATTTTTGAAGAGCAAAAACGATTTAAGAATTACTAAGTCATTTAAGAACGAAACATTACTATTTTGTTGTGAATATTTCTGCTGTTGATAATATAAATTCGCTTTCCGTTGATGTTGGCTTAATTGTGAGAGCTTGAAATTTTTAAATATTTAGTCCATTCTGCGCTTGTTACAAAATCTAAATTTATTTTGTTAACTACATTTATTATTTTTTAACGTATAAATATTCTAGTAGTTTAAATATTTTTTGTCACTAAGTCGTTTGTTAAATTCTTCTTCGAATATCAAAGTCATATTACGGAAAATCGTCATCAGTTTTATCTCTATTAATTATTTTAGTATCTGATTTTAAACTATCTAAATTAGAAAAGAGACTTAATAAAAATAAATCTATTATGTTAAGATCACTCGCTAAGCAACGAACTCTTGTGCAGCAACAAACGCTGATAAGTTTGATGAATGGTTTCTCTTTAATTGTGTCACATCTTAATGAACTCAATCTTTCTTGCTCGAAGAACATTCTTTTTTAATCTTCTGTAATAAACACCCCGTCAATACACTGAAAATATCGATCTTTACTTGAGTTTCAAAATTTAAAAAGGACTTACAAAATAATAACCTACAATTGGTGGCAGTAGTTTTGAATTAAATCGACACCTTGTTTTTAAGTTGGAATATTTATCGGGTGTTAAATATAAAAATTAAACCGATTTCTAACTAATCTAGTAAATGGGCTGATTTAAACTTCTTGTTTACTGAATGACTTTTATTTTATATTAACTGATGACAAATTTCGCACACCCTCTTTTCACTTCGTAAAAAGGCAATTAAGGTAAATTTAAAATGCCGTAAAATTCCATTATACAAAAATAATTTTACTATATCTAATGAATTACGTAGTAATTTAACAAAATATCTAAGCGGGTCTAATATATAATTTAAAGCAGATTTTTATATACTAGTTATCGACATATTTCATAGACTAAGCAATAGCTTTTTTGTGTATTGAAATATATGTATAAAAAACCTTTTCCTATTTTTTTCATTATAAATATTTCAGTTGTTAAATGCATTATTGCAATATAAGTATAAAAACTACATCGGCGGCTTTTAAGTCGTACGCGATTGCTTATCTAGTATAATTTTAACTGCGTATTTATATTATGCTGATTTTTTATAGATGCTAAAAACTTATTAAAAAAGCAAAACAATTACTATAAAAAATCGCAATTACTTATTATTGTAGTAATATTTTTTTATTACGCGGCTAAATAACGGAGGGAGTTTTATTTATTATAAATAAAAAAGTTTGCCTAAAATATATTTTCAATTTAAAAAATCTATGATGTAGCTTATTTCTTTTCGTATAGATTATTTGTATGGTTGTTAAGATTATTTTATTTGTTGATTGTTGTAATATAAATTTTATTATAATAGTAAATTGAATTTGGATATGTGAATTAAAAAATTGTCTGGAACCTTTAGCATTATTATTATATGTAAACCGTATTTTGTAATAAATACATATTATGATGGGCCGTCAAACATATTAAAAAAAGCGAAAACACGAGTCTGCTTTAAAAAGTTTGTAAAATGCTGACACAGGATATTTATTTTCCTTGCTTGCTCATCTATAAATCCTTCTGAATTCGTGAAAAATGTTAATAGCACATTTTGACTGACGTAACGTAATTTTATTACCTATTATTTCCCATGTGAATAACGTCGATAGCGTATAATTTGTAAACGTTTTTCTTTATTACTTTACGCAATATATAAATGTAAATTTACGATGCGTTCGTCTGTATGTGAGACGTGCCATAAAAGAAAGCATCGTGCAAATAAAACCTTCAAAGAGCTTCTTAAGCGCTCTCGGGAAATGTATACATTTTTCCTTCGAAATAAAAATATTATTTTATATTTTGCGTATTAGAAATATATTTTTTAATATACATATCACGGTCTTTTGCCTGGATTTTTACAGATGGCTTAAATTTAGACCTTGTCGCTTTATCTTTACCGGCTATTTCGAGAACATTGTCTGGTGTTCTTTCTTTTGTAATCTGCCTTATTACGCCAGTGAAGGGCCTCTTGTCTGTTCTTGGGTCTGGGGGAAAAAATGAACGGGATTTGGAACGTCTCCCACGGGATACAAACACTTACTTTGTCCACATTTAATCTTTCCTGTAAGAAATATTTATGTCGGGATCGAACGGTAATAATCTACGTCGGTGGTTTTTGCTACTCTTTTATATTAAGATACAAGTTTTATATTTTTTTAAATTATTGATGTTTTTATATTTTATTTGACTAATGGATTTCGCTCATTCTGGAGTACCACAAGATCCAATCTGGGAGCTCTGCACTTTTTGCTCCTTATTAACGACATGGAATATTTATTATATGCTGATGAAAGTGTTTCAGATTATTCGCACAAATTTGGATTTTCTAGATCTTTACGGATTTGTTATAATCGTTGTGGAGATGGTTGATCGACAATAGAGTACTTTCAGATTTACTTGCAATCGCCCAAGTTTGCTATAAAGCATTGAAAATGTTCGGCTTTGTTGTATCGCTTCGATAATTTATTGTCGATTCATGTTCTGTATGATAAGCTAGTTAGCTAGAAATCTGAGTGTCGTAAAATACTCCATGTTGTTCGAGAAAATTCAGAAAAAATTCTGATGTATCTTTACAAGTTGTACTTGTGTTTATTTCCTATACTCTATTTGCGTTAATACAGTCAGTTAGGAGCTATGTATTTCCTCATTATTTATAATCAAGAAAGAGATGGCGAGTTTTGATTTATATTTTGAACAAATTTATAGAAATGAAAATCAATACTATATGTTTTCATATATATCAATCAATCGGTGTAATGATAAGTATATCGAACGTATATCCGTATCGTGCGCTTTAGAGCTAACAGTAGGGGCGTAAACCAAAGCTTGTCATCTCTTTCCCAATTATGAACAATAATGAAATTAATAGCTCTTGAACTGACTGTGTTAATGCAAATGTAATATAGTGCATTTTTGCTAGAAGTGTTGTGATACAATTCATTGCATTCTCTGCGAAGCGTCTACATAATTTATTTTATTTTATTTTATTAATTTATTTAGCTTAATAGCTAATCTTTACATCTAACAAAATTAGTAAACATATAAAAATGTATAAAAAATACATAACAGAAAGAAAAAATGAAAATATACAATAATAAAGTCTTAATATTATAATTTATTTCTATATGTACGAAGGTGTTTTTTTATTCCATTTATAAAACCCGTTATATTTTTGCTGTTTCGGATTTCTCTTGGAAGACTATTATATAAATCAAAACCTCCGTACATAATTCCCCTAGCCGTACTCGTTTTCTTATACTTAATTTTCTTAAAATTTTCTCTATTTCTAGTATTATATTTATGTACATCTTTATTTCTTATTAAATACTTATTAAAATATTTTGGTAATATATTATTTTCTAACTTATATATAAATACTAAAACATTCATACTCAATATTTCTTGAACATTCAACCATTCTAATCTATCAATCATACTTTTACAATTAGTTAATCTATTTTTATTTAAGATTACTCTCATTGCCCTATTTTGTAATTTTTGCAACATTTGTTTATCTAATTTATTCAACATATTTAATAGTGTTGCACAATAATTAAAATGGGGCAATATTATACTATTGTAAATTATTTTTTTTGTATTTATACTTAATATGTTTCTTAATCTAGATAATAAACCTATTTTTCTACTAATTTTTTTTAATATGTAATTACAATGTTCTTTAAAATTTAATTTTGTATCAACAATTACTCCTAAATATTTTATATTATCCACTATTTCTATACTAGAGTTATTTATTACTATTTTGGTACTATTATCTAACACATTTTTATAATTAATAAACATACATTTAGTTTTATTCTCATTTAATTTAAGTACATTATTCTTTAACCATATTTCTAATATACTTAATTCATTATTTAAATTATTTACAATTTCTTTAATGTTATCACCTATGCAATACATTAATGTGTCATCCGCAAATAGATGAATTTTACATTTTTTCACGTTATTAACTATATCATTAATATACAAAACAAATAACAATGGTCCCAATTTAGACCCTTGTGGTACTCCATAAGACACTAATTTCTCTTCAGAATATACATTATTTATTTTAACTTTTTGTTTTCTTTTATATAAGTAATTATTAAACCATCTTAAAACTATATCACTTATACCTATACTCTCCAATTTCTTTAACATTATTTTTCTGTCTATTGTTTCGAAGGCTCTCTTGAAATCCAAGAAAACTGCTCCAATGATTTTGTTTGTATCCTTAGCCAACAGCCAATCATTTATCACTACTTGTAATGCAGTTTCAGTCGAATGCTTTTCTCTGAATCCCGATTGTTGTTCACATATTATGTTTTGAGAAGTAATAAATTCCTTTAATTGTTTGATTACTACTTCTTCTATTATTTTTTCTATACACGGTAGCATGTTGATTGGTCTCATTTCTTCAACTTTTTTATTTTTTTTTATTTTAGGTATAGGTACAATAGTAGCAATCTTTAAATTTTCAGGCATTTCTCCTAACGAGAGTGCTTTATTTATTAAATAATTTAATTTAGTTCCTATTATTTCCCATGTTTCTTTAATTATATTTATATCTAGTTCATCAGTACTAGTTCCTTTTTTAAATTTACATATTATGTTATGAATTTCATCTAACGATACTGATTTAAATTTACTAAATTTTACAATTATTGCTTTATTATTATATTGTACTAAATTACTAATCCTTGGTATTGAATTCACAATTTCTTATATGCTCTCAATGTAATATGTATTCATTTTTTCTGCTATTATATAAGGATCTTGATATATATTTCCATTAATTTCCATTTTTATTATGTCGTTTTGCTGAGTTGGATTAATTAATTGTTTTATTGATTTCCACATCTTATTTGGATCATTTTGTATTTCATCTATCAATTTTTCATACCATTTCTTTTTAGCCATTCTTAATACTTTGACTGCCATATTTCTACATTGTGTGTATGTTTTCCATTTTTCATTAAAGACTTTATATTCTATTTGTTCTGTTTTTAATATTTGAAAAATTTTGTATGACTCATCTCTTTTCTTTATAGCACTTTTAACATCATCATTAAACCACGGTTTTGGGTTGTAACGATATTCCTTTTTAAAATTATATTGACTTTTTGTTTTACAATCTACTATATTCTTATAAATTTTGTTCCATATCATGTTAACATCCATATTATCTACATTCCAGTCACATTTTTGTAATTCTAATCTTAATTTATTAAAATTAATTTTTTTAATTATATCAATTTTTTTGGTTTTTTTAACCTTAAGTTCATTATGTTTTTCTATATAAATATATACAATAGAATGGTCAGTTATTCTTGGAGTTGATTTTACTTTACAATAAATTTTTTTGGTATTGGTAAATACTAAATCTATTAATGTACTCGATCTATTATTTGTCCTTGTATTTTCTTTGACACATTGTCTTAAACCAAATATATTTGATATTTTTTCTAATTTTGATGTGTAAAAATCTTCACATTTGTTCCAATTAAAATTCCAATCTCCAATTAAAACAGTATCCAAAATTTGATCAAAACTCCATTCTGCAATATTATTTATAAATTCTATGAATATGTTCGGATTACTATTTGGAGATCTGTATGCTATACATAATATTATGGGAATTTTTTCAATAAAAATCTTAACTGTGATAGACCAGTATGTCTTATCTTGATTATTTTTAAATATAGTATTGAATTTTATATCATTTCTAATATACAGTATAACACCTCCTGTATGTCTGGAATTAGAATCACATCTAATTATATTATAATTGCCAATATTTAGTTCAAATTCTTCAATGTCATTTGTGATATGGGTTTCAGTTAACCCTAAAAATATTGGATATTCCTTTTCAGTAATTAATTCTATTTCCTCTTTATTTTTTAAATAACCCTGTGCATTGATTAATATCCCAGTTACTGATTCTTGTTTCTCATATGAACTTGATTTTTTTAATTGCTATACTATATTATATTGTATTTTATTATAGTAATTTTGCTCGTATCTTTTATAAATTGAACAATTTCTATCCATGGAGTTGTGTTCCACATTCAAATTAAGATTTAGTAATTTATTTGCTCTACAGCAATTCACACAGTTTTCTTTTTTGTTGCATTGATTTATTAAATGTTCTTCCGAACCACATTTTATACAATTTTTTTTATTTTTACATTCACTGGCTTTGTGATTATAACCATAACAGTTATAACAACGGTATATGAATATGTCTTTGTATACTTTACATCTATCCCATTCAATACTTAATTTGCCTACATCCATTATATTTTTAAATGTCGTAACATCTACTTCAATAATAGCATCATACTTATTAAATTTGTTTTTTTTAATATGTTTTACTTCTAAATAACATTTGTTTTCTTCTACACAGGTGTTTTGTTTGATTATACACTTTTTTAGTTGATCATATTTTAATTCTTCAGAAATTCCAATTATTTTTATTTTTGGTTTCTTTAAATTTCCTACTTTTATATTATATTTATCTCCTAGTTTTTTTACTGCATCTGTCGTAATTTTCGATGCATCTTCTTTACTATCACATGTAATTATTATACCTCCTTTGCTTATTGGTCTTATATTTTGTATTCCAACTTCTAATTCTGTTGGTTTAATTAAATTTTTGTATAAAAATAATTAAGCACTTCTTTCAAGTTGCTAACTGGTGGTGTTTACGACCCATCAATGCTTGGTGACATTCGTACCCTAGAGAGTCGTGATTGCGTCCCTTATTCTTGCTAGGACATTAGCGCTTGAGTACGCTCATCTTAAACGAGCCATTCAGTTTCACAAGGTTATTTTCGCAACATATATGGGAAGCTGGAAAAAAATATGTATAATGCTTATCTATTTTAGGCGTGTACCATAACTATTTTTTTGAAATGTTCTTTTACATAATTATTGTTTATATAATGGAAATCATTTTGCATTGGAGAAACATGTCAAACCATAATGTTCAGATTTCTAATAAAAAAATAAAATAATAATAATATTTATTTTATATTGTTATACAAAATTAGAGCAAAACAGTATAATTTTATTTGTATACAACTAAAGTTACATCATCTATTCTATTATTAATATAAAATTGCTGTTTTTCATATGTGTACAAGGGACTTGTAGAATCACGTAGGAAATTCCGCCGGAAATGAAAAGCGCCGGAGCTGTGGCAATATAGGGAGGTATTAGTCACGTATATTGGCATTAATTTACGTTTACTGAGTAAATAATTCTATCGTATTAAATATTTGTGATTTAAGATTTTTATTTACACAAATAGTAATAGTAGTATATGCTTAAATCAAGTTTATATTTCTGCATTAATATCTTTAGTTTGTTAGTTTTGGTCTATTCATGAGGGTGATTTTTTAAAAATATATTTAGAAACACCTTTTAATTAGTCCCTACTTAGATTTTAGTAAAGTTCTTCTCGTGTTGCTACAACTAATTGTAATTTTAGGCAATTCTCAAATCTCAGGAATTAATAATTACAGTTAAAAAATGGTTACCAGTCTATTACTGATAACTATTTTTTAACTGGACTGATTTTTATATCAGTCTTATGCGAGTTGTGTACTAACACAATGTATTCTATTTTTTTACCTGTATGATACATATATTAATGTATGCCTTGCTATGCTATAAAAATGTACAGTTGTATATTTTCTGCTAAGCAATTTTTTTTCTCTGCTTTAATTTGTAACCTATTTTTTTTTTTGGTAACTCTTGACAAAAGAAAGAAAAACTACAAGCTGTCCGAATAGGGGGACAGATGGACCCCAAAGTACTAATCGAAATTAACATTCATTTTGGCAGTAAATTAAAAGACAAGCTTATTTATCAATTTGTGTATTTATTGAAATTTTCTTGTGCAAATGAGCTAAAAAATTTTGCGATATACTATTTTTATTTGTATTCCAAGATATATAATACATTAAAATGGCAAAAAATGCATTTTAAATCGTTTCTCTGGCCAGTATCGATTAAAACTCTTTCTCAACATTGGCTTCCAAATTTCATTAGCAATAAATTAAATAATACCAGTAATGAAAATATTTGTCAAAAGACATGGAAAATGGGGTACTAGCGTCAACCTCTTCGTCCAGGCTGGGTTAATATAAACATTTAATGTTTTTTTTTTATAATAAAATAAATTTTCAATCCTGGTGGATTTTTAAACAATTCCTGACTATTTTTTTATGATTTTACAGAAAATCTGGTATGTGAAATATTATTATAAAATCTCTAATAGTTACACACATTTCCTTTTTTTGAATATAAATATCTAGTTTTTCTAACGTAAGGGAATTTAATTTTAATAAAAGCGCAAAAACGGTTTTTAAAAAGAAAGTATAGAAATATATTAATTTTTACTCTTTTTTATTTTTACTATTGTATATTTATATATCAAAATAAAATGAAATAATATCTAGTATAATAATCTGAAAATGAGCAAAAAATACATTTATTAATATATCAAATTGACACTTAGTTTACGCGAACACCTGTTAAATCATGTGTGAACCTAAAAAGTAGCCTTGCAAAAACAATGAAATTTAAGATTAATATATTTGTGGCTATAATTAAAAAAATCTATTTTGAACCGAGACTCTCACACCAAATTATAAATAAAATGTGACGGGAAAAATAAAATAAAATCTTATATAATATATTGCATAGAAATCAAAATCGTAAACCCTCGACTATTTTTTGCATTTACTTGTTTTATTGTATCTGGGCTTATAATAAAACTTACAATTATTCGGTTGGCAAGAAAATATTATTCTTGTCGACCGACCTCGAGAGTAAGCAGATCTGTCAAATAGACCATAATTTCTTAACCGGTGGTCTGCGGACCACAGGTGGTCCGTGAAGATTTTTGGGCTTAGACCATACTGGCTGCTACAGCTTTAACGTCCACCTAAATACAGCCATTGCGAAAAGAAATAACCAGCTAAAACTGATTCCGCAATTGCCCCTAAATTCGTACGTTGATTCATTATAATCTTTTTCAGCATTAAACATTATCTATACTTATTATTTTTTGCTACTTATATTAGATTTATAAATCCTTACAGTTTTTAATATAAATCAAATAAAATATAATTTAAAGTTTCTGTATTTGTTTTTTTACCAGTTTATCTTCTGAAATGTTATGTTACGGTTAATATAATTAATCTACTTTGTATGACCGTTAGATCTTAACTAAAAAATTAAAAAAAAAAACAATTATTCACTATTTAAAATTAAAAATATTATTTGACCGTCTTTAAAAAAGTAATACCGGTTAAGTATTCTTACCAGGGCTGTGGAGTCGTTAAATAAAAACACGACTCCGACTCCGACTCCGATTCCGATATTTACCAACAACACGACTCCACTCCGACTCCGACTCCGACTCAAAAAAGTTTAATTTTATCAGGTATTTTTGATGTTTTTCTACACGTTTATTATTCATACGCTATACACATTCATTATTACGCAATTAAAAATTCATAAATTTAATAATTTAAAAATATGCTCGGAGTCACTCATTTTTCACGACTCCGACTCCGACTCCAACTCCGGCCAAAACACCACGACTCCACGACTCCAACTCCGACTCCGACTCCGACTCCACAGCCCTGATTCTTACACTGATATTCCAGAGTAATTTTTAAATTTTTAAATCTCCTTTATATAATATTATCAACGTGGTAGAGCAGTGGCGAGAGCTTTTTATTTTTTATTAAAGGACGTGGGTTCTAATCCCAAATCAACCTAAGATGTTAATATTATTTTTATTGGTGTTAATACAGACATAATTTCATTTTTTTTATTATGTGGATGAATATTAACGTTAATAATTTATTTTACTATAAGACGCTATCTACTAAAGATTTAATTTATTTCATAAGTAGCAATAAGTGTTCTTGAACAAAACTCTATTGTCTGAAATCCGAGTGAAATACTCGTTGTTCCTAGAGGGGATTACGGATCGTATTCGTATTTTCATTCTAGCGTTTTCTGCTAGGAGCGTTGCTTCAAAATTCGTTGCATTCCAATTTTTTTTTAATAAATCTCTTTTTAATTTGCTGATGGTTGGTGTTTACAATTCGTTCGTGATAGGCGATTTTTAACAAAGGTCGCGATTGTGTCCCCTATTCTTCATCGTTGCGGTCAGGACTTTAGCGCTCAAGAACTACAACTTCTACACGAGCCATCCAGATTCACAGTGAGTTTACCAGACACAATCATTTTGACAATAACTTCGAGTAGCTGTAACATTTTATCTGGGAGCTCGTCACTATTATTTTATTTTATTTTAGAAAACATTCGTTTGCATTTGTAATAAGAATATATGTACAATATAAAATATTAAATATACAGTGTGTTTTGCAGCACAAATCGATATTTTATTATGTTTTTTATTATTATATTTTATTATTTGACAAAAATGCGATATATTGACATTGTATGCTCTTATATAAATTCATTATTTATTTCGACAATTAAATATTATTTATGTCGTCTTTTAAATGTCAACTTATAAATAGATTTTTCTGTGTAAATAGGTTTCGGGTGCGTAGGTTTTACATCGAATTTTCTGTCAATTCTGTTTAAAAACCAAATCCGTTTCAATGTGTCCGCGTCATAATGTTACCTTATATTCTGCAGGAAAGCGAACACCCGTCACCCAAGACGTTTCAATGCGTCAATGGCTCACGTTCTCCACAATTTAACTCCGAAAGGTGTGAAATATATTATCGATCCAGCGAAGCACCACAATATCGTGTCTGGATTATAGGACGACGAACTATGAATACGTGCTCGTTTGCTTCGTCATTTTTAAACGTGTCTTTATATAAAAAAAATATTTTTAACGTTTACAAAATGCGAGAATTACGTTAAATTTTCACGTTTGACGCTTTTAAGGGAAACGTCTTCCATTAGGTAAGCCTCCCCGTGTCGGGTCTAATCTCGGAATCTTCGGTCGAAATCTTCCTAAGTGTGTGTGGGTGTGTGGCGTAAATTTAACGTTTGTCGTATGAAGCGAAATTTCAGGTTGTGCTAGTTTAAAGGTAACTTTGCATGAATATTTTCTTCGTGTAATACTAAAATAATTAGTACAATAATCAATGATCATAGAGTAACAATAATATTTTATATCATATATATCACGTTATACACTTAGTAATCAAATATGCTTTAGTCCATATCACAGGTGTATATGTATTTGCATGGACTGATAAATTCCGAATAGTCTACCTTCTGATGACATTATTCCACTAGACAACATTTGATGTATCAAACAATTGATTTACAATTTCATTGCTCAATATCAGTAAAACAGAATTGTGACATCACGTCGCTTAATAAAATACTACAATATTTAATATAAATTAAATCAAACCTAACTTAATTTTTTATGTAAAAATACAGTGTTGTTTGTGTAATGCCCATCTTGACGCATTGGAGAAACCTGTCAATTCATAATGGTAATATTTTTAATAAAAAATAAATATTCATTCACCTTACTTTGCTTTAATTTTTTAACGACATATTTTTTACGCAATGCGGAAGAGAAAAAATCGCAGGCCTCGTGTGATAATAACGTATGGGGCTGTTATTAAATGATATATTATACCCTTTGTTCCTGTGTTGTATTTTGGCAAAGGGCTTTTATGGTGAATGGCTTTAGATGTGTGACGGATATTGAAGTTAACGAAACGTGGAACAGCGACAAATGTGTATGTATACTATGTATATAGCGCCTTTGGTCGATGAATTTTAATTACTGCCTTTAATTCCGACCCTAATCTGATAATATGGGGTTAAAGTGGGTTTATGTTTTAAAAAGTATATTGCTTTATTAACAGAGTTTGCGTGTCGAAATTGAAGGAGGATATCTAATATTAAAATGAGTGGGAGTTTTTTTTTCATTTAATAAAGCAGGAAAAGATTTTTTCACGACTGAAACTCTCTTGAATTTTATTTCTATGTACAGCCTTGGCTAAAATAAGACCTTAATAAATAAATTAAGTGATTATATAATGTTTTGTTCTTAAATTACAACTGCATAATATTAGTTAATCTTGATTTTTATACTTGTTCTAACCAAAAATAGAGCAACGCTTTTGATACAATTTATCTCCTAATTTATTTGTTGTATGCTTGTTTCTAAATAATACTCTTATTGCGACTCACATCCATGATTTTTACCATTGTTGCTATTATGTTTCTTTAGACCATAGCTTTTCCAGACCCATGTTTCACCTTATATAAAAAACTTATTCCACTATTCTATGCACATATATATATCAGGGATCCTACAAACTTGAAAAAGTAATTGTTAAGAACGACATTGTTGACATTTTTATTTAGCATAATAATAAACGATACAGTAGTGCGTAAAAAATATAAACAAAATAACATAAATCCGTAATTCTTGATTAAATTTTTCGTAATTTTTAATCACTGTTTTAAAGTAATCATGTGGGCAATAATTGAATGTCAGATTTTGTATTGAAAATATTTATAAAAAATACGATTTAAAAAATCATTATCGTTGTGTATTTATCAATTAGGTTATCGACATAATACTTTTTACGATTTGCGTGTTTTAACCAATCAGTATTTTTTTAAAATGTCGCAGTGAATGCCATAAATTGAATTGAGGATTACTATAATTATTCTATATGAAAATCTACAAATAAAAACGTGGATTTTATCAATGAGTATTTGCGAAACCTACAATAAAAAATGTTTATAACTTCTATATATATATTTAAGTCTGAGACGTTACGGAATAACATAGCCCGTAACGTCTCAGACTCATAAATCTGTGGTTGTGGGTTCGAGCCCCGGCAGCGGCACTCGAATTTTTATTGAAATAATGCACTATTATTAAACCGACCGCTTTATAAGATTCCCATGTCGTCTAGACGAAGTACCGTTACACGAAATAGCATGCTTTATCTCTTTCTTCGTTGCGTGCGACACCCCTCCCACTTTTATTTCTAAGGAATTGGATTTCTGGATTGTTAAATGAGTACATTTGATAATTTTATTGCATAATTTTGCTACTTGATAAAAATAAAATGTGAATATTTCTTTAGAAGCGCAGGGTAACACCCCCACGATGTATGGCTGAGAGACAAATAGTAATGGATTCTAATTAGAATGTAACGATAAACCGTCGAGCTCGATAGGGAATCTAATGATGCAAACCGTCCCCAACTGCAGTGATATCTAATGTTTATAAATTATATTACACATAACAATTTATAATTATTAATATAAATGTCACCGATTCTCAGTAGTTAATACTTACTTGTAGGTATTCATTATATCTTATTGACTTACTTAGTTGGTACAAATTTACCCCATTGTAACGCATTGGGCATACGCCTGTCAGGTTACAACGCAAGATTTAATAAAAATCAACAAATAAATGTGGCTTAGGATTCTTTCATATACATGCCAACGTTATTGACCGAATGAATGCATTTAATACATATGAAAAGGATAATCAAAACAAGAGGTGGACTATTTTGTCAAAAACATCGATGTTTAAAGTCAAATAAATTAATACAATATATATAAGAATTTGCCGAATCAAATTATGCACAATCTTCAAGTGTCCAATCTCGGTGTCACATTTATTGTTTATTAAAAGCATTTTAACATATGAGTCTCATTTTTATTATTCAAATACAATAGATTGTATCTATATAAACATATTTAACCCATTTATTGTTAACAACACAATGCCAATACTGTACAGATTAAGGCAAAATCACAAACCGAGTCGTATTGCGGCATTTACCGAAATTTATCGTCACTTCTATAAATCGTTTTAGAACTTTTATCTCCCTCGAGTCGTGGAAAAGTCGATAGCAACGTTGCTGAAACGACTGCTTATATAATATACGACGCGACTGTGTAGATACAATCGTTATGATCTCAACTAGATAGTGTAATGATGATTTTATTATAATATATACCAATTAAAAGGCTAGCAATATAAGATGCATTATTATTGAATATTAATTGATTACTATAATACTAAGCTTTTCACAGCTTCGGTGCTAAATTAATTTAATCGAAAAGTTTATCATTAAATTTGGCTACGAAAAAGTTAAGTTGAAAGACAAATTTTTAGAAAGGAAAATGTTGTTCTTAGCAAAGTTTTACTTTGAAGCGCCATACGATCGATCCACTGAAAAGTGCTTAATGAACGTTATAGACCTAACGAGTTGTTGCAATGAGCTCAAGTGAGTGGGTACTAAGTTGCCAGCATGTAACTGAGAGCTTAGAGCTCAAAGGGCTAATGCACTCGAACGATTAGTGAAACTTCGAGGAGATGTCATTAAAGATTGTAAAGCGTTACGAATTTGAAAGAGCAGCATATACTCACATATAACTAAAAATACTAAGCTAGTAAAAATTAAAAAAAAAATTAACTCAGTTTGAAATACAGCCATTCCAAACATGCCTTAATCACAGTTATCTTGTGTTTAAAATAACCGAATAATTAGGATATAGTCTAAGAAAATATTATTGCATTATAAGTAAAATTACAATCAACTGCATATATACTTACGAGTTTAATTCGTTCAGTGATGGAGTTCGTAACTTAAATAACTGAAATAGAGATTAGGAAGCAACTCTTATATAAAAATTATACATAGCTTTCAGAACTAAATACTGATAGTCCAGTCAAATAAGGGTTTAACCTCGGAATGAAAGATAACAAGCTGAAATTTTGCACAGACCTTTGTTTTGGCGTTCTAAAGATAGGGTAAAAAGACTCATAAGATATCGTGTCTGCTAATCAAGATATTAAAGGTCAAAGGTCATAAAAATCGTTTTTTTGCAAATATCTCGCCTCTTTTGCGTCGCATGTCATTAAATGTTTAACAAAACTTATAGAAAATAAAATTTTCTACAAGTTTGTTATAATTTATTTCTTCGTATGGTTAATGGTTTTCGAGATATAGCGCGGGGAGTGGGAAGCGCGCATCCGTTTATAGGATAACGCTATGTAAACTACGGAGCCAGAGTTACCTTTACATTCTTCCACAGTTTCGTAGAAAACATCGCAAATTGTTATCTGCTGAATGAACCCATCTAAAGCATTATAACTTTCAATCTCCATATCTTCAAAAATCATCATCGATAATGCGAAAAGTAATACGTAGGGCCTCTGATACTTCTTGCAAAAGCGGGACCATCCAACATTTTGTAGACAGAATTCGATGCATAAATTGTACTGAGAGCTTCCTTGATTTCGCTTCCATTCATTATATACCCTATGCATCCAATAAAAGACATAAGCATATGAAAGCCTCCTAGTTTCACAACTACTCTGGACAAGTCTGAGCTAGCATCTGAAGCTGCTACGATTTCACGTGCTTTTATGTACAACGGCTGATCAAAAGTTATTAAGCATGTTCTTTGTTCATGTTTCTTGGCAGTGTTTATAGCACACTGTAATGTAGTGTAAATTGTGTCCATATTACTCACAGGATGATGAATAAAAGTAAGAAACAGAATCCGAGAAGTTACAAAGTTCTCATTGTTTTTTGTAAGTTGTTCAATAAATCCATTCCACCCTGGCAACGGTGAGATATTTTTCCACTTTCCGTACTTCCACAACAAATCAACTATATTAAATATTTGTTCGGTTAGTTCTTCTACATCATTAAAATTTTGAACTTGAATCTCTTGCTCAATCCGGGTACGACATGATTTTCATACACTAGAAGGGGTATATGTGATAGTGCTGCTAACTCCTTTGCACTTGGTTTTGTTGTTAATTTCTTTATGCGGTCATCAGATATAACTTCAGATTTTGGAGTTATTATTTTTATCATTCCCATTATATGAACAGTAGTATAGCCATCAAGAGTATAAATATTTTTCTGCATTATCTGCTGCATACTGTACTAAGGCACTTGACTATGATGGTTGATTAAGAGGCTGTGGGTGATAAACAGCTGAAATTTAACATTTTACAGTATCACAATATGAAGTGAAAAAACCTAAACTTGACAAAACATCCAAAAGTATTTTTGGATGTTTGGCCTATCTGTATTTTTTCTATGAAGAAATACAGATAGGCCTATTAATAACTGCGAAGAAAAGGACCGTCATTATAGCATGACTTATAGCTGTGTATTTCGTTTTAAAATGCCCTGTTTTTTCTTTTCTGTTCTTTATAATAACTTCTTGCAGAAAATGTAATAAAGTTTTCGGAATTTCTTCATTAATATTTTACTCGGGGGCGGATAGGACTTGGTCTCAACAACAGAAGATCGAATATCTTCTCTAATAATCGCCGCAGCAGCTTCCACTACGCGCAAGTGTTCTTCTTCCGAAGTGCCTTTTTTATTTTCATACCAAGCTATGGATAAAATTTAAGCTTGAGCATCGCGAAAATAAAAAATAGGGAATGATCCAATCTTTGTTGTAATTATAATGTCAGTTAAATATTTTTCTCTTAATTTGGAAATGATCTTCTTATCATCTGGTACATACTCCGTAAGGACATCTCTCAACTCTTTCAATTTTTTCGCACAAATTTCTAGTCGAGCAATATTTCATTCATAATTCCTAATAATACAATAAAAAAATTAATAAAATTATGGTTCAAACGACTTGCCGAGACCACTTTTTTCACGATTGCTTACTTTTTCAAAGCTTATACCAAGTTAAGCAGGTAGAAATACTCGCTGGATTCTATAAACGGATGTACGCCTCCCACTCTTCGCGCTATATCTCAAAAACGGTTAATGATACAAAACAAATATTATAACTAAACTTGTAGATAATTTTATGCCTTACAAGTTTTGTGAAGCATCTAATGACGTGCAACGCATAAAACGCGAGATATTTGCAAAAAAACAAATTTTGTGACCTTTGACCTTTGATATCTTGATTAGCAGACACGATATTTTATGAGACTTTTCACCCTGTCCTTAGAACATCAAAACGAAGGTCTGTGCAAAATTTCAGCTTGGTATCTTTCATTCCGAGGTTTAGCCTTTATTTCGCCTTATTTGACTGGACTATGATAGTCATTACCAAACAAGTATATCCAATAAGATAGGAATAAGCTTCAAAAAAGTGTATAAATTAGAAATAAAAATAAAAATCGGTGGATAAATCAATATAATAAGTGCCCAATAAAACCCAAATATTGAATATATACAATATACAGCTTTTCAATAATCTCAATAATAGAGACCACCTGTCTACAAAATATCACACCACCGAAACATTCTTCCAATCATCAATCATATAATTTTCCCCAAATTTAGCCGCAAATTAACCGTGATACTATAGCAGATGTTCGAAAATTATGCCTGTCGCGACCCCAATACACTCTAATTGCTGCACATTTATAGATACATTTTCCATCGAAAGCTAAAAAATATAGGGCTGTCAATAATAAATTTTAGGGGACGTTTCGTATATTTACTCTATTTGCATATTGAGACCCGTGACGAAATACCGAATATTGGATAGATTTGGTGGGATTAGTATTATATATGGGGAAGACCAGCTTCGAATGCAGCCGGTATAATTTTTCCATTTCGAGAAGATGCGGCAGAATGTGTAAACACTACTATTGTACGTATTTGGGCTAACGACAGGCTTATGTATAATGCGGTCATATTTATTCCGAGGCGAATCACTGTAGGAAAATGTGAGGTTTTTGGTAAAAGCGGACGACAATACCTGGAAATTTGCCGCTATTACTGTCATATCGTCTGACATAAAACGTAAAATTAATATGTACACATTTATAATAAAAATTATTTTAATAATATACCCTCTAAAATATATTAAATCAATAAAGATTTTACCTTTATTAGGAATAATTTACAATAGCATGTGCTCCTTTTAATGCGAAAATAAATTTGTTTACCTACATTTACCTGATGAAGCTCACTGATGTCATTAATTTGCTCCTTGTTGTTGAAACGGTTTAGAGAAAGGTCTTTAATATAGTGTGTCAGATTCTTTGAATTAAAAAATAGTTTATTATAAAAAACATATTTTCAAATGAGTTTTTATAGATTGAATCATTTAAACCAAGAACTACAAAGTCTATGTAGTGCGCAAATTCGTAGGGTTGCACTCGTATATAATATTTTATATATTGTATTTGAAAATGTTATACATATGTAGTTTAAACATATCAATATATCACTTTAAGATTTTATAACCCTAAGGGGCGCGACTCACAGCCAGTAAGACGCATGTGGAAACTAGTAAGAGTTTTATTTATTTTATATTATATGAATGACAAGTTACTATAATGACTGAGATCGTTATTCTCCGAGCGGTGGTGGAGAAGCTGGCGGAGGGATGATGTCAGTAGAAAATCCTTTTTATGATTGGCGTGGCAGAGACTGTAGCGTAGGTTAATCCCTCTCTGCTGCGGTGCTCGTATAGTGGAGTCCTTAGTATAATTCCCTTATTCCATTTAGAGGGTATGTTTTCATATTACTAAATATTTTTAGCATCTCTGCAGAAAAATTGTCTGTACCTGGTGACATATTATTTTTAAGACGCATTTTTCTTGAGATATTTGTTTGTCATTTAACAGTTCATCGAAGTGCTCCATTCATCTGTTTTTCAGTTAAAATGTTTAAATATTTATCGTTACACGTGAAGCTCTATGGTTTATACTCTCTTAAAAGTTAATTAACTTTACGTTAAAATATTTGACTGTCTCACTACTTACTTAGTTGTTAGTATTGTGCCTACTTTAGTTATTGATTATGTATATAACAATAATATTCTGTCCAACGTTTTTAGGTCAACGCATTGTCATTTTCATCATGCGTTATGACGCTTTGACATATCTATTAAACTGTCAAAGACAATACGCTACAGTTCGTTACTTAATGTTAATCTAATGATATTTAAATCAATACATTCAAAGCATATTTTATATATTTCGTTAATATACTTACAGATTTCCATAGATATTTATATCTGAAAATCTTTAACATAATATATATAATTTTCTTAACATTAAGATAATAATATTTAAAAATATGTAATTTTGTGCCTCAAAAAATTTTTTTGGCAGAGATTTTATTTATATTTTTAAAAAGTAATTATACAATGTTTATTGAGTTTATTCGCATCGAGTTTAAGTAAATGTTTATATTGTATTAAAATTTGAGTGTATTAAACGGTCCGGAATGCCTACAAACCGTTTTTGGAATGACGTCATCATAAAAAGGAAGGAAAACATTTGAATTTTATGTAGATGGTGGTACGTGTGCAGGACTCAAAAGTTTTCATGTTAGTAGCACGTTTTCCGCGGGTCTAAAGCTTTGAGCTTTTTTTCAACTCAAGCGAACTTTGTCGCCGGCCGGACGAGAGGCGGTCGGAATTTTCGAAACAGCCTACCCCGAACCTTCCCGAGGGATTTGTGTATTAACTTGGAGAGAGAGAAAAATGTATATTTCAGTGAGGAGCACCTGAAACGAGAAAACCACCAAATAAATTTCTCTGCCGCCGCAAAAGTTCAGACAAATCAATTTGAAACTTTGTTAATCAAAAGCCGCGGTGGCGGAAAGCTCTAAATTTTAATTATATCGAACTCGTTAAATTGTATAAAATTCTTCCAGTTTGTTCGGTCTAATGATGTAATTTTATTTGAGTTGTTCTACAATGTTGGAATTAAAAATATTTATTTAAATTATGATATAATAATAGGAATAATGTTTTAAATTAAATTTAGTATCTACATTTTTGATTGACTTTATTTATTTTTTAACATTAATATTTGCAGAGTTTTAGATACATTTTATTGATGTCTTGCAACTGCTCTTTTGACACAAAAAACATCCATCAAAACAGTATTTTAACATTTTTTAAATTAATTCAACGATAACTATAATTAATTTATTAAAAATTAACATTTTTTTTTTATAAATAATTAATTATTACCATATAACCTTGTACTTTGCAGAGCTTAGGTCATAACATATTTTCTTCCATTATTACTTTAAAAATTCTGATATAAAATGTCTTTAATTAAGAGGAGGTTGACTCCACTTCACACTAATCGCAAAAACCGCCGCTTCACTCTTCGCATCCACTGATTCAGCCTAGACGCACCTATGGACATAAATGAACTATCTTTGTTCTTACCTGAACCTGATTAAAAAAATCCTTCACATTTGTATACAATAGTATTCAGATATGACATAGCTGTTGTCTAGTATTTATTAATTTTTCCCTCTCAATTTAAAATGTAAATTATTAACATTGCACTGACAACTTGATGACATTTTTTAATATCAGCAAGTGGCTTTTAATAACAAGCCATTTCACCCTTTGTTTATTTTGTGTATATATTTTTTCAATAACATTTTTCCAACTTGCTCGTTGTAAGTTTTCATTTCGTTATGCAAACTCGATGTAAAAATAAAAAAAAGTTTTACGGCCGAACGAGCCGGTGATAAAGTCGAGTGGCACCAAAGGCACGGCGAGGTTTATTTTTTACTTTAACAATGGCGGAGGGGGTTCGGGTTTTATAATGGGGGATGGTCGAACCAACCCCCGGTGAACGCATGATAAACGGGAAACGATACGAAACATTACTGTACGAGCGTGAAATAAAACCGAGTGAAAGGTGCGTATTTGCATCTGAAAAAATACGTCAATATTTAAATACAGTGTGCCAAAGAAAATTTTGATTTAAATAATATGTATTGTATAACTAAGTTTCTATTATCTATTTTTAGTATTTTATTAAAAAAAACATCAACAAAATGTAGCTCAGAAAAATAATTATTTTAAATTTATACTGAACTTGATTAAGTCACATGCATAATATACTATGATATAACTCACAGGTTACATCATAAGTTAAACTGCTGATATAAACGCAGACGATCTAATTTTATGGTCTAGAGCTCGACAAAACTATTTCGACATTGTAGGGACGTCATCGTCCCATTTCGCATTCGTACACTATATAGATACATTCATACATATTTCAACCACACGACATTAATTTATAGAAACGTCATGCATTCATAATAAAATTATAAACACCGAACCCGTCACGCACGCCAATGGTAACACAGTTGACATCATTGCACGTTGAGTACTTTTAACAACAAGGGGGACTGTCTAACGAGGAAATGGACAAAGCGTCGGTTATTCTATACGAAAACAATGCATATATTTATAGGTGTTGGACAATTATTATGCAACGTTAAATAATCCTGATCTGGATTTACATTAGACACATTTTATCTGTAGCTACTACAGCTAATCAAGTCCAGAAACTTATTCTTTTGAACTTTTTTACTGATTACTTCTTGTTGGATGTTACTGATTTACTGTCGACTTGTGCCCATAAAGATTTATAGACACATTATTAAATATCGTTCGACATGACCCCTTCAAACGTGCATGATACTAGTTTAACGCTTTCAGCACTGGACTATTCCAGACACGTCTTTCAGTCTCAGTGTGCTCAAAATAATAATTTTACATGTATCTAGAGCGTGCACTTTAGTAGCTAGGTATTGTCTAATGAGATATGCTTTAAATTTGAACAAGACGGGTTGTGAATACCTACACTTGAAAATTAAAGAGAAATGGCATAACTACTATTTATATATTATACATAAATTAATAAAGTATTTGACGATGTATGTATATAGTGTTATAAATCCGCGGCTACTATGAAAATCGGTATTTATCAATCATATGACTGACCGTATGGTTTAAAGTTATTTGTCGGAATGCTAGCGAACAAAAGAGATTCCCCTATTTATATAATTATGCTAATTAGTATTACAGCATCACGAAAAGGGGTAATCGTGTCGTCTTACAGTCTAAAAATAACTATCTTGGAGCAAAACTCGTACGAAAAACGTTGATCTTACAAACAATATATATGAATAGTATATTGTTTCAATTGCTATAGATCAGTGGTTTATACAACATGTATATATAATTCGCATTGGTTTATTTTCAATTGTTAAATTGTTGAGCTTGTCATACTAAATGTTTAGTTAGTTTAAAATATCATGCTGTTAAAATGTCAATGCAATGCAAGAATTTATATTATTTTAAATAAGCTTTCAATAATTAATTAATAAATCTACCTTTAAATGTTTTATTTTATTTTTTTTAAGACTTAATGCTTCATATTTTAGTTTTATTTTATACCTGCACTACACTCTGGAAGTTGGCCAAGGTTGGCCAAGGACGGAGAATATAGTGAGTTACTTCGGACAAGTTCGGTTCTGCCCGCTTTAAAATCTCACGGAAGTTGTCCGAGGTTACCGAGAACGGGATATAAAGTGGACTTGGCCAGCTTCGAGCGCTTCCGAACATTGTCGGCAAACGGACTGAAGTCAAAGGAACGGAAGTCGGAGCTGCTCTTTCGAGTGCGAGCGGTGAGATACATCCACTTTCGCTCTCTCGCGTGTTAAATGACGACAGTGAGAGAGATAATGATATGGTTTTTCGCAAACTGAGATAGAACGAGTAACTCGGTTCAATTTCAGTATGCGTGTAGGCGTCCTATGGTCAACATGCATGTCGAGCGCTGCATCGTAGTCACATGATCAAGTTATAATACCACATGTTTATCAGGGACTTCAACAGACTCTTACTGACATCTTTGAATATTTTAGGGCACCAAAAGGGATTAATTATATTTTTGATAGTATATTCCTTTAACAGATATCGTTATTATATTTTTTTCATGTAAAATTAAATAATTAGTGGTACTTGATTTTCTTAAAAAAAATTGTTTCGAATATCCTTATGTATTTTCCTAGGTCGGTTTATATAAATGTCACACCATAACGAATTATTATTTAGAATCGATGGCGACAAATTCAGGATAGTCGCAGATGTGGTGTTCGTATTTTGAAGTATCATTTTTATACCTTATGGCATTTTGAAAAAGCCGACAAAGATTTGCGTAAATTGAATATTTACGACCGAAAAGTTTTCACTGATATTGTATTGGTGAGTGCCCAAACTTAATAAAATTATTTGGTACATTTTTTTATCGCACGCAAATATGCCAGCTGTACGTGACAGAAGCCACCGTCCGGACGTCACTCACGAACGTCATTCACGGCCGCCGTCCGGACGGCATATTAAATTTGTGGTAGTGTGGTCGCTTCAGTTGTAACTTCGGTTCAGACAACTTCCAGCGAGTGTAGTTTAGGCATTGCACTTACAGATATTTTGCCACAAATGTCTTATTTTTTAAAATCAAATTAATTGAGTATATACTCAAAATACATTAATAATAAGTCGGTATATCACAAGAACGCTCTTAATGTGATGCGATACAAAAAATAAGCCCGCTAATGAAAAAACACCGAAACGCAATCACGTGCGATTTTAAAAAGCTCGCTAGCGTAGTTTATTAAGCACACATGCATTACAAAGCACCAGAATAACATTAATATCCTTGATTCAAAAGCAGTTTATGGGGCTATTATTGTTTGTTTATAAAAGTACGTATTTTTAAAACGAATCTGTTCAAGCAATGTATAAAAATATTTCTTAATACAAATTGACATCACATTGTACATATTTTTAAGTCGTATAAGACGTTCAGCTATATAAAAGTAAGGCTCTTTGTTAAGCATCATTATAAAAAAGTATTACGAGTAACACAGTCGCAGTTATCTCATAGAAATAATGATTATTTTATGTAATAAGCCTGTAAGCTGATTTACAGATACTTTTAATAAGAATACATCAAACTTTTCTTATGTAATAACCTAAGCCAAGAAGTTTAGAAGATTTCAGCAGAAATAATCACCCCAAAACCCATTAAAAATAAAACGCGTCGCTTCATGAAATGTGCGGTATTTTTCATTAACGCGTTTTTAATTTGTGCTCGGTTCTTTAGACTGTTTAGACAATGGAAGAAAAGGGTTTATTTTTTTCCGTAAGACAGTAATTTGCGACAATAAAAAAAAGTAAATAATTCAGCAAAATAGTTTCTTAGTCGAATTTAATACATTAATCTGCACAACAAATATTTAGTTAGATTTTATACTTCAGACAGGCAATTAATTTCCAAATTAAAGCACAAAAGTTTTTAAATGACAAACAAATAAGCCAGTAAATCAATAAACCACATAAATTTAAAATATTGCTCAAAACCTGTATGACTTATTTTATAATATTAAAAATATTACTTCAATGTGTATATCACATATTGGTATGGCAAACTCTTAAATTTCTTATTTCTTGAGGTATTTCTTAATTCTCTTAAAATGATTTTTTGCTTTTATATGGTTTACAATTTACACTGCTGCAATTTAAAAAAATAAATAGTGTTATAAAATCTACTTAATTCACAGCTGCATACAGAGCAGGTAGTTAAAAAAGGGACAGGATTTTCTTAATAACTTTTCGAAGACATTGTTTTACAATATAAGTTAGGAATAAAAATGAGCACACTTTACTTTTTGACTTTCTCAAATATTTGCCGGTCAACAAAAAAAATTAAGAAATATTATGCAATAAAAATAACCGTTATCTATACATGCATTAAATATTTTAATCAAATTAAAATCTATTGTTTATATGTATATGTTATAATCTTATACGTTTTCTATTGAAATTGTTAACGACTCTGTGCCCATCAATAAACACACTAATAAGTGGATACAATTTAATTGTTTTTCGTTGCCTCTTACAAAATTCAATATTTGAAACACTCCAAGCTTTCAATTACCATACAACCGATTGAGAGCAAAATTAACGTTGCGCGCTACTCGCGACGCGGAAATTTCACCGAAATCATAATATAGATACATACATTTAAAATACACACATACATGTATGTATTATATAAATACGCGCCGTTAGCACCGTAATTACAGTACGTTCGAGTGTCGAGATTCGGCAAATGCGCACTCGAATTGCTCAATCCGTACCGCAATTGCGCTAATTCGATAATCGGAAACTGGATACTTCGTTTGACAATTTGAGGCAATTGAGAAAACGAATGTGTGTGGAAAATAAGCGATGAATTTTAATGAATATTAAACAATAATATATGAAGGGAAAAATAGTTGTTATTGTTGAACCATTGAGAGCACGAACTGAATGAATTTTTAACCTCCCAAGAATAGAAGTTATATGCAAGAATGTGGAAGAATACTCAAAACAAAAGCTAGTTTTGTAATATGTAAATATCGTGTAGGGTTTATAGCGTAAACCATCATTTTATAAGGCTTTTAATTAATAATAGAAATTCAGGATTAATATTGCAAGAAAATGTTATTAGTTTAAGAGTACATTTCGTAATACATAATTGCAAATATATATTGTTCTTAAAAAACCTTACAAGTAGTTGTATTTATTTTAAATGCATATTTAATATTTTATTTTAAGTTTTTTTTGTATATACCGAAATTAGTTCAGGCTGTAGAAGGGTTGAATACTGAAAAATGGGGTGCGGTGAAGTGACTATATATTCCTATGCAACTGATTTAAGTGCCCAATGGAAAGCCAGATAATGCTAATGAGAAAATAAAATAATGAACAAATAGCGTGATGAACTCTTTTTAACTTAACACATACAGGAGTTTTCTTTTTTATTGTATCTTATTTTTAAAATGTTTTTATTCAAAAAATTAAGGCTTTTAAAATTCATATAAAATGTTTTTTTGGTTAAAAATATTTTTAAATTGCTTAAAACCGCTGTAATTTTAAAAACAGAAGTGTTATAAAATTGCCCTAATACACAGCTAAATGCAGAGCAGGTAGTAAGCAGAAAAAAGGGACAAATATTTCTGATCAACATTGCTTGAAAATATAAGTTTTATGACCTACTTAAGTAATTACGATTAGCAAACATTTTGTTCTGACGTCCATGAATGCAAGGATTAATAGCTCAATAATGATTATATTAATAAGTATTTAACAAGGATTTGTTCATCGGAAAGTTTTCGTGTAAATTCTATATAAATCATACTATATATGGTGTGATGGAAAATGACCGTTAATTAGACATGTATTAAATATTTTATTCTCAAATAAAATTTATCAAAATGAATATGAAATAAATTAATATTTTAATAATTATCTACTCGTATATTTTAATAATTGTTATACCATTTTTTTTAATTGCTCATTATAAAATAATTACAATGCTTTCATATTGTTTAAAATTAAATCATTAAAACGATGTTTCATGTACAAATACATAAACGGTAAAAACATAAATGCATACTGTATATTACATATTTTTTTACATAAATAAATTTATCGAGAATAGAGAAATATTTTAATAGCCTAATCTTGTGCGTTATATATAATAGTCGTCTTTAAAGATCTGGTTGAATTCTGGGTTTTATACATACATAAGTCAAAGCTGGACCATGGTTTACGTGAAGAGGGAAGCAGCTGCTTTCGCGTCGCTTTATGTTATGCAAGTTTGAACAAATTCACAAGTGTTTGTGAAGTCAGTAGTAACTAGTGGTGCTTTTTGAAAGTAAATTTCGAATGCAATTAAATTAAATGCACTTATATACACTTGATCTGACTAGATGAAGCTTATTTTCTCTCTCACTCTCGATGAGACTTTTTGTTTTGAATGTAAGCATACAAATTTGAACAGGCGGATATTTACCCTTTGAGAAGTGAATTGATTTATACACATTTGTTAATTTTTTAGTATACACTTGGAAGTAAGTTAATTTTAAATATTTCAATTGGTATCTATTTATTATTTTTTTATATTGCATTTATAGTAAATTAAAGGGAAAAAATCAAGGATTCTCAACGTTTTATTGTTTTGCTTTATTTTACTACTTTTTGTTTTAGTATGTTTTAATAATTTATTTACACTTTTTTATTATTAAATTTTGTTAATTTATTTTACATATTTTTTATATAATATTAGGTTTTTGAAGAATTTTTTTATATCAATTTAGAGACTTAATATTTTTTATAAAATTAAAATAAATTATGTTTTATAATGTTGATTTATTTTTAACTCTTTAATTTATTAATATTATTTTAAATGAAAATCATTTTTAATAAATCAAATTTAAAAAAATATTACATAAATTCAATATTTCTTTAATTTCTTCATTTATATATGTGAATATAAAACTATCTGGAGTATTCCAAAATAGTAAGAGATAGACCACCGTAAATGTACGGCGATACTGCTCAAAGGATTAAACAACCATGCACTTGTCATATAGCATTCAACACGCTGTGTTTCTCAACGCTATGTAATGCAATAGCGTTTATATTTGTAAGGCACTGGACGACCGTATGGGATGTTTTTAGCTAATCCCTCATATAAAATAAACAATCGTTCGGATACAATTCATTATATTCTTTGGGTAGCGTCTACTTTTTAAAGTGGCTAAAGGGCGGTGTTTATAACTTGCGCCCTAGACAGTTACGATCGCGTTCCTTATTCTTGCTTATTGCGGCCAGAAAGTCAACACTCGGGAACGCTTCTCTTAAACGAGTCATTGAGCTTATCTACGAGCTTGCTAAACACAAGTTTGATTTTATTTTTAATAGCTATGAGTAGCTGAAAAAATTATGTGCAATTATTTTAGATGTGCACTAAAATTATTTTTTTATGTAATAAATGGTATAGTTCTGGTTTGCATAATGGCCATCATGACGCATTGCGGGACCTTTGAAGTCATGATGGTCAGATTTTTAATAAAAATAAAATATAATAATAACATATTTTTATAAATATTACCAAGTTACATCACTCTTATTTTTTTATATTCGTACCCTTTATGGTAAAGTTTTTATGTATTTTTTAATAACCACGATCGTATTGCGTCAACTTGCCTTTACGCCATTCGGTCATCAATTAGTCTAAAATGCCAATGCCACTTTGGTGACATTTGGAGCTCAGAACCAACACTTTGAAAACTCAATATATTCATGACACAGTCGGTTTAGTTTCATCGCTAACGAAACATTTCCTACGAATATAAACACGCTCCGTGCGTATCTCGAAATACGAGATCCTCAATATATCTTCAATTAACCCTCGCGCTTCGCCGACGACGCCGCGATATATTCGGATTTACCCCAATTAACTCGAGAGAGACCGTAATCGATGGCTGGACCAAGATTAGCCCCCGAAACTTGGCTCTTTATTCATGAGATACACACACGAGCTTCTCAGTAACACAGCTTTCCTTTTTCTGCTTCCTATAGGGTCAGCTCCTCCATTTGTCATAGTGTTTACCGACCGACAGGGTTCAAGGTTTCAGACTTATCAGCATCTATGCTGAAGCAGTTTACGTATATGTAAGCATTAAGCCGTGGGGTTTACCGAATCGATCGCCTTATTTATTTAATAAAGAAACATATGCATGCTAGGTTGAACTTATTAAAGGCGATCATTTGCTTTCCAGAATCCTATTAGTTATGCGCAAATAACGACAAATTAAAAAAAATGGTTAAGAATACGATATAATTTAATATATAAACAAGATAAATAAAAATAATGTTATTCTAATTAAGGCGTTATTGTTTATTATGGAATCAGTATATTTATATTCAGGACTACCGGAAAGGAAAGAGGGGATAAATTCCCGAGACGCGTTCTCCTTGAAGGGCCCGACAAAATCAAGAGAACAGTCTCGAAGCTATCCCGAAAATATTTTTTAAAATATATCATTTTAGTAAAATCATATCGGAATATATTTTCACCTGTAGATATATATTTTTACCAGTGAAAATATAATTTATCTGAAAGGTTCTAGTAAAATTATATGAATTCTACTTTTTTATGTGTAATAATATACACATATATATTTACATACGTATAGTGTATAAATGTTACAGTGAATGTGTATTTATTGTTTAAGTTATATTTTAAATAGTGAAGTCAAAATACATTTTCACCAGTAGATATATATTTCTACTAGCGAAAATGTAATTTAACTATTCACTTGACTAATAGGCGCTAATATGCTGCTCTAAAATGTCTATAAAACTCATTTTGACAGTTGTGAAATATCCATTTGCTGTTCAAACCCAAACCTAACCTAATTAAAGTTCTAAAACAAATTATCTAAAATACAAACTAAACCCACCCAGCTCTCAGGGGAAAATAAGCGTAAGAATGAAAACAGACAGACACATATTGCTCCATAGTTTGTCTCCATTTCGATATTACACTATGTTTTAAAAATATGATAGCTATCCTTACTGATATTACTATGGACTAATAGTATAAGAGGGCTGATCAAAGTATATTCAAACCGAATTTTGGTCAATAGGAGAGCGCAAAAAATAATTATCACTTCTCAGAAGGCAAAAATTCACGTCAAAAGCAATAAAATCGTGTCGGCGCTGTCGCAGTGGGAACGCTCGGTAACGAGCGTTCCCACTGCGACAGCGACGGCATGATTTTATTGCTTTTGACGTGGATTTTTGACTTCTGAGAAGGGATAATTGTTTTTTGCGCTCTCCTATTGGGCAAAATTTGGTTTAGATGTGCTTTATTCGATTTTCACTCTTAATATTGATATAAAATGTCTTAACATAAATGCTTGATAATCGATCGTTTTCACCACGATGGCACTATTTTATTATTTTTGACCTGGTCTAAAAATTCACTGTATGGCAACACTGAGCAGCAATAAAAACACGAATAATTATCAAGTAAATATTCTTAATGTTTTTAATGACTAATTAAAATATATCGCAACGGTGAATAATTTTATATTTATTTATAGCATAGAAAGGGTTAGCTCGCACCTATTATTATTTATTCAAGAAATTATATTACGATGTTAAAAAATATATAAAATGCAATTTTTGTCATGAGGTCCAGAATCATTTTTTTTTCCAGAGCCGAGTTTCCTCTCGACGGCCCTGTTCATATTATATCATATATCTACATATAAAAAAATATTTTGGAACGCATTTTATCGTTTCGATCGTATTTATTTAATACTCGACTTTATTCTAATTTTGACCGTCTCTTGGCAAGTGTTTAAAGGTTAAGCATAATCAGACCCTGGCTCTGATTTATCTGTGTTTTCTTGCTTTCGCCAGCTAAAACGCTCGCTAGACACTTGTGTGTATTTTAAGGCTATTCCCGAAACTCTCATCTAAACCCTACTGTCTCATCCCTTATTTAGCATAAACGATTCAAAATTAACCCTCTTGTTATGATTTGTCGTCGTACTGCTTAGATTTTGTCAATAAACAAAGCTATTGTGACACCGCTGAATTTACAATAATGGGAAATATAGATGGCTTTTGAATATTATCAATAGTTCATACAACTAAAGATTCTAATTCATGACTTTTCTTAGATTCCCGAAATTATTCGTTTTCAATTTCATTATTTAAATACTAAATTTAAATATTCTTATTAATAATTAGTCTTTTGTCTATATTAAATATTTCGGTTTAGTTCCGCAATTATCGTTGCCCTAGTAACTTCTTTTATTATCGTGATAAAATTTAGTTATTAAAAATATTAATAAATAGTGTATTTACAGTGAATAATATCATAAAATATAATGTGGGGTGAACTACCCATTGTGATCCTATAAATTTATTCGTGAATTTAAGCATATCAAGTATTGTAATAATCAGTTAAAAGTATATAAAAACATTTGAATACATAAATCATAACAAAAATGTGTTTAAATAAAAAAATAATAATAATTTATAAAGAAAATCCACTTAAAATAATAGATATATTATGAAAGGAAATACATACTCTGCATGGAAGTGATATTAGAGTTAGTAGTGTTCGTAAAATGTCGTTTTGCTCAACGTAAATCAATCGTCTAAAAATACAATTTTGCCAAAAATTTGACAATCTCAGACTGGAAGGCTATTTTATTTAGTGGTGAGTGTCAATTGAATAGTATAGGCTCTGATGCAATATCTGAGACGATTTGTGAATGAAGAATTTAACTCGAGATATACCATAAAAACAATTTAGGGAGCTGAGGGAAGTATCATAGTATGGAGATGTATGTCATGGCGTGATGTTAGGCACATATATTTAATTGAAGGAATTAGGAACTAGGAAGTGTATGTGGATGGAACGCGTAATGTTATGTGCTAAAGAAAACCATAAAAGAAAATGGGTTTTTCAACAGAACAATGACTCAAAGCACAATAGTGGTTCAATGACAATATTGTGAATGTTTAGGAGTGGCAATCGTGCAGCTCAGATTTAAATCCAATTGAGCGTTTATGGCAGTACTTAAAATTTAAGATTAGGGACAAAAAAGTGGTTAATTTAAAAGAACTTTACAAACTTGTGAAAGTGTTGTCTAAAAACTTGTGGGAGCTGATTCCGGCAGCAAAATGTCAGCAGTCAATGACAATTTGTTGAAAGGTTGTTTTATTGACAAAAAGTTACCCTACAGAATATTAAAGGTATTATTTTTAATTTAATTTTTAATGTTTGCTTAAATATGTTTCTATAACAGGCGATTTTGATTTAATTTTACTTTTTATGACAATGCATTTTCCTTCGTATTTTGTTGAATCTGAAATATTATTGCAGTGATGGCGAACTCTTTTACGTACAGTATAATTTATTGGTTGTCTGATGTGTCAAGCAGATTTTAACGGAGAAAAATAATAAGCATGAGTTTTATAGAATTTAAAAAAAAATTAAAGCTTAGTTAACACTTTACCTACCGCTCAGGCCAATTGGCGTCCTGAGTGTGCCGAAAGTTAAACACCGCAGACGCCAATTGGCGTCCTGTGTATGTTTTCGTTTCCATGTCAAATTAAAAATATATGTTTAGTGTTTTATTTGCTTTTTTTTAAGAGATGACTAAATAAATGTATGAATTTTTATTTTATTTTAATTTTTTTTTTTTAATTATATTTAGACAAATGCGAAGGTTTTAGAAATATATTTTATATTTCTTTCATCAGGCAGTTTCACTACCAGACAAACTTATGTATCTTTTGATGTGGTCCGAATATTTTAACAAATTTTTCTAGACATGTTATAAATGTAACAATGCATCAATTCAAGCCATTATTAAGTGGTTCTAAACATGTGGTTCGCCGGAAATAGAAATTAATTAATACATTTCCTTATTATTAGATTTTAAAATTGATTGATGATTTTAAAATTATAAAAGCAAATAATCTAGGAATTTAAATAAAAATAATTTAAATTGAGTTAACCAGCGGTTCTCAAACTTTTTCAAATTTCTAAAAACTTTTATCCAGCACACTTTTTTTTCGGATGGTGTAAAAAAAAATATGATATTTAAACACAAACATATAAATATGTATATTTAAAAATAATTTATTGGGTAAATGGGTTTATTTAGAAATAAAGTCAAATTACATAAAATTAAAAAATACGTTGTACATATATAAAAAGTACAAGACACTAAAAATTTATCGTATCATTAACCATTAGATAGAATTGGATTACTGAGAATCTCAAGATTGTCAGATTAGTAAGATTCTATTGTATTTTTTTCTATCCTGTTATAAGGAAATTCCAACATATTTTTTGTGAGTAAATATTATTTCCCGTCAGATATTACTGGCTTACTGGAAATACCGAATCTCAGTGACACATTATTTTAGAAAGTGGGAATTTTTTCGAGTTATTATTTTTGAATTATTAGCACGATACACATAAAAACTTATGGATAAGAATTAAGTTTAAGTTATACTATCGTGTGAAGTGCATCTGGTTTTCGTGTGCTCGAGTGAATATTCAAAAAATATTACGAACTGTTTATAAAACATAGTTTTCTAGTTAAATACGAGTGTAGAATCTACGTGAAAATAATTACAGTTTATGTTATTTAATATAGTGTTAAATATATATAGATATTCCAAGTGACAATGAAAATTATAGTGATAGTGATTCAGACTCCTCTGTTCATGAAAGAAATCGTCCACATGCTATGATGCTCATGAGAAATGAGGAAGATGAACAAGAAAAATATTTAGAAGACACTTTACAAGACACAAAACTTTATTGAAGATGACTTGTTTCCCGTTATTGCAGAAGAAATGAATAGACACCATAATCAACACATCAACAGATACAAACTGCAAATAAAATCTAAAAAATGGGTGGATGTAACGGTACCAGAATTAAAAAATTGGTTTGAGTTGATATTGCTAATGGGCCTGGTAAAAAAAGGCTCATTACACCTGTATTAGACAATAAATCCACTAATAGGAACCTTGATATTTACAAAAACCATGAGTAGAAATAGGTTTTAGCAAATATTACGTTACCTGCGTTTTTCCAATAATGAAAATATTCCTGATAATGTAGGATTACTGTTCAAAGTACAAAAAATAATTGATTATTTCTCCGAAAGATTAAAAAATATGTACAAACCAAGCCAAAACATATCTCTGGATGAGGGTATGATCCCATAGTGTAGAAGATTAAATTTTCACGTATACAACCCCAGTAAGCTCACAGAGTACGGTATAGTGATAAGAATGGTATGTGAATTAGTGTCAGGATACATATCGAAATTTAAAATATATTCAGGACCTGGAATTTCGTTACAAGATTCAATATCACATCTAACATCAGACAATAAATACAAATGGCATCATCTTTATATGGATGATTTTTATAACAGTGTTGAAATAGCAAAAAAAAAATATGAAAAAAAATAGAATCTGTGGTACCATAACGAAGAATCGGGTTTTACCAGAATATCTGAAAAATGCAAAATTACGAATATTTGAAACCAAATATAAACGATATGGGGTAATATTGTTGCAATTGCAAAAAACGGTAAAAAATCGAGACACTTTAAACTTTCATTATATAACTAGTTATTGTGAAAAGTGATTTACACGTGAAAGACAATGTAAATTATCTGTGTATGTGCCTGGAAAATTTCACATTACGATGGAGTGAATTACAACGGTTAGTGAATATTTTATTGCAAATGAATTATATATCAGTAAACTCGTATTAGTAAAAATGTCACAATACAAAAGAAAAGTTTTCTTGAAAAAAGTTTTTACAAATTTAAAAAAGTTTGAGAACCACTGGTTAACACAATTTAAATTATTTTTATTAAAATTTCTAGGTTATTTGTTTTTATAATTTTAAAATCAAGATAATCATTTTAAAAATCTAATAATAAGGAAAAGTAATAATTATTTTTTATTTCCGGCGAACCACATGTTGAGAACCATCTAATAATAACTTGAATTGATGCATTGATACATTTATAACATGTCTAGAAAAATTCAACGAAATATTCGGACCGTATCAAAAGATACATAAATTTAAATAAAAAAGGTAAAATTCGTTTTTGCGAAAAAGTGCCGGTATTTAGCGTAAGTCTGGTAGTGAAACTGCCGGTCGGTAAAGTGTTAAGTTTCATAAAAATAAACTCATAACCCATATCAGTTATTTATAAATTACATTTTTGCTGCTGTACATTCGATACTGTTTTGTATCTAGTTCTTATGTTGTCATTTTTAGTTACATGCACACCAAACTAATTTCACCGATGAATCTATTTCTATATTCTCTTATATTTTAGAAAATAATGACTCACAAGCATATGTAGAAGATAAAATTCATAATATTGCCGTTGCTAGTTTTTTTTTCACAGTTTTTTTTCGTAGTATTTTTTTTAAAGTTCATATTATTTTTTTCTTCTGCATTCTTTTAAAATAAATTTGATATTCGATAATTTAAATTATTTTTAAAATCGGCAAACTTTTTTTTCTAAATTGAACTTGATTGAAATTCATCAAATTTTGTTTTTTATTCTCCAAATTAAGAATATCTGACGTGTTAGCCAGCTAAATTGTGTACGTGTCACTTCTTGCTCGCGTGCCCTAGGTTCGCTATCCCTGTCTTATTGTATGATTTATTTACATAAAAAATATTGACTTTGCCAAAGACTTAATAATATAATAAGTTATTGATTTTTATTATTTTTTTGTTGACCATCAAATATTTAAGGAAGTCCAAAAGAAATGTATGCAATTCGTAATTCCTAGAATTAGCAATAAAAATAATATTGGTAGCAATATTTTAGAATAAACAATACCTTATATATCAATGGTTCTCTCCTGTTCGCTGGCTAAGAAGTAGAAATATATTTGATACAAAATAGTAGCCATTCAGATGCCATTAATCATATCAGAGGACAATAAACGTTTTTGTCAGCGTCTTAAAAATACAAGTCTTGCGCAGCGTGAAAAGTTTGCATATCCCTGATTTGGAAAATGGTTATAAATATCAATTGAGAAATCCCGTGACAGAATATCTAATGGAAGCTTTTTAATTAAAATATAAACGTCGTAGTAACGAACTTCCAAACTCTTAAAAACAAACTTTAAATAATAAAATCGCTTGCGAAACATCAGTCCAGCCTTCACTTACATATCCAACGACGGCTATTACCATCGAACAAATTACCACCCAAGACACTTTAAACGGTAGTCTGCAAACACAACACCTGCTTCAAATAATCCGCGTAGCTTTTCGTAGCGACTCAAATTGCCGAGCAGCTTAAAAGCTCCGGAAACTGTCCTGTGGCTGTCCAGTGCATTAAAATCTCTCCAACGTCCGGTAGCGCGCGCCGCAGTTTGACATTAATCGGATCGGAAGCACGCGCCATTAGCAAAATAGCTTTCGCTTGTCGTGTGTAATTGAATTTGTTTTGCCCACTTTGATGCCCCTCGACTCCGCTCCGGCCCTGGACTCGCGGTATCATCACTCCCTTTGGTGATTAATTGACTCGGTTGTGCACCTGCATTATTTTTAAACGGGGGTGGAAGATAAGGGTGAATTTGGGGCTAAAAAGAGGGTCCGTTGACGCCTCGGCTTTTGTGATATTTTTCCGATAACTCGGCCGCAATCTGAAGGATTAGGGGGGCTCATTAATTATTTATGAGGGGCGTGCGATTGACGTTTATTAAATTCTTCGTATTTTATATGTTTGTATGATCAGTGATCATTTCTATATAACTTGGTATATAATATTAATATATAAAATTGACAGCTAGTATCAAACAGTTCTTAACTCAAAATTCTTCGCATGAAAAAAATAATATACATACATGTATATATTAATTTTTTCCCTATCTATAACACATAGATAGGGAAATATAGATGTCTCTATAAGGCAATGCAGTTGAAATGGCAGGTCTTGAAACTCAGAGCGTCTTTGTTGGCGTGTCGCGTTGTATTATTATCGGCAGTGATTTGAATGGTGCTGCTGGAAATTGTCGAAATATTTTCGTGTTCTGTTCATTTCTAAGGCGTCTTCCTTCTACGTCTCTCACCGTATCTCTCTCCTCTGTTACTAAATGTCACATCTTTTATGGTGCTAGTTCGAGACAACTCTAGAAAATCACAGATGAGAATGTTCGTTAGATATGCACAAAATGTATTCATACCTTAAAAAAAGAAACGGTACTAATGGTTGCTCTAGCGATCGGTAGCTAATGGCTAGAATAGCAATATTATTATGTCTAGAATGTATGATCTAGCGTGCGTCCTTTCCAAACAAAGAGTAGCTTTTCAACGGTACCGAAGTGCGATAAACACCTCGAGACGGATGTGCAATATTTTTTGTAGCGAGATCTCTCTCTTCCATTGTTGTGTAAAATACGTTGTGTGGCCTTTTTTGCGAAAATTTCCAGATTTTTTGGACGTAATCATTCATTTGATGAAGAAAGAGATGTTTCTAAAAATCTGCTTGAGCAAAATTGGCTGTGTGATTTAGCATTATTGAGTGATTTCACAAGAAAACTAAGTTTGTTGAATTTAGATTTACAAGGTGAAAACAGTACTTAAGATCTTAGGGATGAACATTTTGACAGTTTTTTTAAACATTAGGATTAGGGACTATTTACAAATAAATAACCGCTATCATTTTAACGCATAAAATACATGTCCAAAATACAAATTTAGATATCTTATAAGATTTTTTAAAAAGGTTTAATTATTTTAGTTAAAAATAAATTCTGGTTCAATTTATTGTTAATCTATGTAAGGATATTGTGGATATCGTGGACAGATGCAAATAAACTCGCAGTCATTTAATTTTGATAATATAGCACTTGAAATGAAATTAATGCTTTTCGATGTAATATTTCTTTGAAAGCCAGGTCTTTGAACAAATGTTTTTGTAACGAAAAATACCTAAACTCAAAAAGATTCTGTGAGTATTTCTATTTGTGTTTTGAATCGACGTACTTATGTAAATCAGAATTTTAAAATGATAAAACGTAAAAATCTCGCGAATTTGAAAAACAATCGCACAGAAGATTCTTTAAGATAAGCGTTAACTAATTATTTTCCTGATTTTCGTAATTTGGGGAAGAAATAAAGGTACAATCTTATAATTAAATATTTCTTAATTATGTATATTTTATATTGTATTAAAACGTAATACATGTTGTACTAAAAATATTCAAATAGTTCATAATTAGTCTGTTTCATAAAAACATCTGTTCAAATACTGAAATTAAAATAAGTCGATCGCAATCCTGAACAAGTTGGTCAACCCTGATCTATACTACTGCAATACCCTCAAATCTTTTTTAACACGATTTTGAAGTAACATGGTCTAAAAAAAGTAATCAATACATATTTTTACACGAACTATTTGTTCAAATATGATTCCCAAAAATTCAAATTCGATAGAGACGAGCTATTTCTTTGGATGATTAATTGAAAATTTTGGACCGTCTTGGGAAAGACGATGTTTCCACATCTGTAGGTAAAGGTTTTGGTCTAAACGAAGCAACTATTAGAATAATTAAAAATAATGAAGAAAATCAGTTATTTCTGGATCAAAAATTAGCTCCAAAAAGTTATCGTATATTATTCGAATATATCTTGAGAATATAGAAAAAAAATTTTTGCCCGTAACAGATCAATAATTATTTGCACGAAATATACTGTTTAAAGAAATATAAATTATTTTTTTATATTACTGCAATAAGCCTAATAAAGGTTCACAGTGACTTATTTTAATGTTTACTTAAGTATTTTAAAGTCAATCTCAAAAAAATAAGCTTTGGAGCTATGTTCTGTTCTTTGTATCATACTTTGCGAATCTCTCATATGTACATATAAAAAAAATGATTATTATATAATAGAGCTCAAATTTGATTTTTAAATAGAACCCCATGGCCTATTACAAAACAATTTTCAAGGGTTGAACGTTTAACGGTTAAATCCCATTTACACTCCCCGAGTATACATCTTCATGTTCGAACATCGCGAAAGTCAAGCGCCTATGAATAATTCGCATTAGTCACCGTTAGCAATTGAACAACTTCGGTGACAAATGACCCGTCAACGCCGATAGAGAACTAGCCGTGAAAGCTACAGTACATACCTGGGTATGACGTGGGGTTGTCTACGCAAAGGGTGCATAATGCATCACGCCAAAACGGCCCCGAGAATCGATTTTGCGAAGTGATAAACGGTCGTAGTGCTCGCGAATTTCTATTAGTTAAGTTCCAAGCGGTGGTAGACTCGATCTAATTATTGAAATCCGAGGATTGCGTGGCGGAAACTTAAATTACTATCAGACCGAATACGCGTGTTATTAATAACGTAACTCCTTAATAGGGGTATACATAGACAGATATAATGGCGGTCGATACGTATCGGCTTATCGGTGAAGCTCTGTAATTGTTATTTCACGCTTGAACGCTTTGTATAATGTAATATGAGAATGTTTAGATGCTTAGAACATACTGAAACCTCTTTATAATCAATCAAAATCATTAGCCATATTGAGGCGGCAGATGTGACTGTGAGGTGACGCTCGTGCTCAATATGTTTGCCACAAATCTAACTGTAGAGAATATCCGCTTTTAAATATTTTTCAACTCATGCTTATAAATCAAAAATAGAAAAAATAAATTATTTTTTAGGCTATAATAGAATATCTCAAGTTATAAATGATAATGTAACTCATAAGATAACTTTTACGACAGTCTGTTTTGCCAGTTATTTCACGTCACATGCAGTTGTGCCTCGACTTTGTCGTGGCAGCATCGCTCTTTCTATATTTTAGTAGTCAACTTAATATTGAATTTTCAGCATGAAAAATAATTAATGCGAGTTATATCTTGCTTTTTTAAATGTAAGATTTGTTTGCAGGAAAATATGATTACCATTTCAAAGAAAATATCTTTAACGCATAGAGGAAGAAGGATAAAGCTTCAAACAGCGTATTTTTCGTTTATAATTTACAAGCAGTATCTGTGTGTCTAACAAGGATTACATTTTCAAAGTTTATGTTTTTAAATTGAACTATATACCAGCTGCAAAATAACGAAGTTGCTTTTTATGTTTGCTTTTAAAGATGGGGAAAAAAAGAGGGAGTGAAATTGTTTTTTGCGTGTAGAGTTATCTGATCGGGGATTTTTTAGTTAATATCCCTAAAATATATTTTCAAACATATACAATATAAATATATGTATTACTACGTAAGTCGGTAACGTTTGGAAATATAATTAAAAGTAATAATGTTTGGAAATATAATTAAACGAAACCATTTGCAATTTTACAATAATATTAATTCAAGAAAAAAGTCAGATTTCCTTACATAATTATTCTATAAATTTTTACTTTTAAATGTTTCATTTAGATAAAAATATAAGTTTTAATTATATTGTCAATATTATAGTTTTTTTAATAAGCTTTTCACTGAAAAAACATTGTTTAAAAATGTTTAATCTACGACGCTAAAGAACAAACTTTAATTCACTAAAAATAAATAAATCATATGCGATGAAAAAAACATAAGCAAATCATCAGTTTGTATTATATTGTCATCCATTGTATTCCCATTTTTTTACAATGAACTAAAAAAATACATAATGTGGTATTGTTCCACAAATACATTATGTGTATTTTAAATATTTATTAATAGAGACATGATAATAAAAAAAAGTTTTCATAATACATCAATAAATTAAACATTGAAGAAAAATAATTTACAGAACAGTTTCTAAAATAATTGGGCACTATAGTTCCTCATAGTTATCGCCAAAAACATTTTTGTGTTTTGCAAGCTCGAGAAGCTGGATGGCTCTTGAAAGAGAGAATTACAATACTTTATAACATATTTGCGTAATATAAAAAAAATAAAACGTGTAGTTTATCATATAATATTTAGAAATGTCAGATGTAATTACCAACATTTATATTGTATATTTTTAACAATAGCCAAGCATGAAAATTTATTATTTTGTTACTAAGACATGATGTAGCAATTAAATTCCTTTTATTCAATATTTTCATGTGGAATTAAGCAACGACTAAAGCTTGTTACATGCAAAATACAAATATATAAATAACAATACTTAAGTCCATCTAATTATTGTATGTCTGAATACAATTATGCTAAGAGAAACTCTTTCTAACACATATCTAATTAACCAGTTATTATAATTTATTTAATAGATCAGTTAATATTTTATTATTATATTTAATAATTGTTTTATTGTTTCAGGTATGCAAAGGAGCTAATCGCGTGCTTAAGAAATATTTGTATACAGATTGGAGAAAAAAATCGACTGAAAGTATGTTATTTTTTAATTAATAAATAAACATATTCGCAAGGCAATTATGTAATATAATATTTTATATTAAAAATATAATTGTAACACTTGTTACAGCTTATGATGTGATTTCCTGACGTCACATTTATAATATGTTTTAAATTAGTTCATATATCATTTTATACATTATAAGATGCTTAGATGAACATATTGCCGTTGAGAGATTTTATTATAGTAAATTGTAAATATAAATGTAACTACTTTATACAATACTATTTATTAATTGCTTATTTTTGAGGATTAAAAGATTGTCTACGATCTATCAAATTCATACAAACAAATCGCAATTAGACATATGATAAAAAAATACAGAACAAGGTTGAAAAAATATTCTACTACCAATTATTCAGGATTAAGCTCGCTAATCTTTGCTTTTGCAAAAAACCAACACAATCGAATGCCGGCTTTCGGGGGTGACTTTTTTTGTTTCATTTTTTGTACACACGTTTTTTTCAATTCCTTTCCGAGCGGGTCAAATTAAAAAGTACCCCCTAAACCCCTAGACCCACTGATCGGATTAACCCCCGTGATGTTTTTACAATACGTCCTGTAATTGTTGTCGTATTTCGCATCGGCGCATTTTATAATTATACTTTTATATTTTTATTGTGTGCTGATATAATAAAATATATTTTTTTAAATATAAAAGGGACGCAGATTTTTACTACATAATATCGTGTCCCGTGTGCCATAATCTTCGGATTGTTCCCAATATTGATTTCATAAATCACACTTGAAGTGTTCAAAACATCTGGATTGAAATTTATGTATTTGAGCCCCTTCTTAAGCCGACGAGTGAAATAGTCGACGAAGCAAAAATACATATACCTACTTTTATCTTGTACTTTATTACGCAATATATTTTACTGTAAATGCTACCTACTAAAAAACAGTGTTTAACCTCACATCAAATTTAATTTAAAAGCACAATAATTTGCTAAATGTATAGGGTATGGAATATAGAATATTTGTAAAAACGTTTTAAAATAATTATTAACTAATATATTACAAAATATAGAAAAACATATCAGACAAATTGCAAATAATACTTGAGTGTAATTTATATTAAAATCATATAACATTATATAACATACAAAAAATCGTTTCAACTTTTCGCTCCCCAATGTTTGGTCATCATTTAGGGTGAAAGTCTCTTTCTTATCTTCACCGACGCAGATTTTCTAGCTGCATCGTTTTCGCTTCGATCTTACAGCTATTGATGGCAAATATATTTTTTGTATATATTAATTTTTATTATGAAACTTGTTGATACAAATATCTGGTTCATTCGTTTAAATTTAATATTGGAAGCATCAAATATCATTTTTAGAAATTGGCATATAAAGTCGCGCAATCGAGATATATAAAATCGCGCAATCGAGATATATAAAATGGTCGAATATGTCATTATTGATAGTTTGTTGGCAAATTTTTAATAAAAATATAATCATTGTTTACAAAAGATCTACAAAAATCTTATTAAAAATATATGTAATAATTAATTTCAAATAATAAAAAACTTTGCTTATTTGTGTTAAAAACACTTATGTTAACTACAAAACTTAAACTATCAAATGCTCACAAATTTAAATACGCATAAATATATCTTATTATATTTTTCTGTCTTTTTGCAGGAATTTCAGTCTGGAAAATTTATACTATTATGAAAGGTTTTTAAAGCTCTAAACCATGGTTTCCCAAACTATGTTCCGCGGAACACTGGTGTTCCGCGGATCCAAAATAGGTGTTCCGCGGAGCCTAAATAGATATTTCACAAAAATTTAGAGTAGATTAAAAAAATTGTTAGTCTTGCTAATACATAAAAATTGTTCATAAATCTGATAAAAAAGCTTGAAAATATGTGTTAAATATTCAACATTGATGTGTATAAAATCTGGAGGGAAAAGTTTCATAAGTCGGTGTTGTTTTTTTTAACTTTAAAATTTGATCGTATTTAAACAATATTTTTTTTGTTAATTAATCACACGATATTAGTGCTTGTTATACTAATTTTATTTATGTGACTACATATGCTACTAGCAGTCACTGTATTTTGCATAGGCATGCACTGTTGACTAGAAAAAAATTCACAAATTTAAAAAATGTTATGAAGTAGCCGTGAAAATGATAAACTATGTAAAATCTAGACCACTTCAATCCAGATTATTTAAAATTTTGTGCGATGAAATGGATAGTGAACACGAAGCACTTTTTTTACATACTGAAGTGAGATGGCTATCCAGAGGAAAAGTACTATTAAGAGTTTATGAATTTCGAAATGAAATATTAGTCTTCTTGAAAGCACAAAATAATTTGCAGCATCATTTTATAAAATTTTTAACAAATCCTTCCTGGTTGATACATCTGCATATCTGGCGGATATTTTTACAAAATGAAATGATGTTAACTTATAATTACAAAAAAAAAGTATTACAATTTTTAATAAGAGAGATAAAATTGAATCTTTTGATAAAAAATTACAATTTCAGATTTTATCGGTTGAATCTCATAATTCTGATTGTTTTCCTGTCTTGGATATGAATGTTTAAATGAATTGAATTTTCAAGTAGATAAAAAAGTTTCACAAGTATTTTTAGAACACCTATATCACTTGAAAATAACTCTTTCGGAATATTTTCCGAAAACTAGTAAGGACGATTCCTGGGTTCGGAATCCATTTTCCGTGACAGTAAAACCAGTGGGCTTAAGGGATTATGAGAATTTAGTTAATGACTCTGATTTGAAACAAAAATATCAGCCATTAAATAATTTCTGGGCGAATCTGACTGAAGAGTTCCCCAAGGTGTCAAAACAAGCTCTGGTTGGTTTACTTCCGTTTTCCACGACGTATTTATGCGAAGTGGGATTTTTTAAGTATATTGCAACAAAAACAAAATACAGAAATAGACTCCACGCCACGGCAGATATGAAAATACAACTAACCAAAATTGTGCCTGATATAAAAAAAATGTTATTTAAGAACCCAAAATCATCAATCATTAAGAGTTTTATTTATTTGTATTTTTATGTTTATTAAATAAATTTAATAACATTTCTTTCATAACATATTTTATTTTATTATGAATTATCTAGCCTAAAAAATAAGCTAAGTGTTCCGCCAAAATTTTCGGATTTGCCAAGTGTTCCGTCGCAGAAAAAGTTTGGGAAACCCTGCTCTAAACAAATAAAATAATGTAAAAGGGCAAAATCCATACTGTATGGTGGATTTACTAAAATTTTCAATGGACTTTCTGATGGACGCTAAAAAAGCAATGTTTTATTTTTTATGAAATACACAAAACACAAAACAAAAAAATGTGTCAATTAAATTGTCACTTCTTTAATAAAATATAACGGTACGCTATTAATCAAAGATAAAAGTACGAATATATGTTATAATTTATCGATATATTGTTTTAAATTAATTTGTAACAATGAATAATTTAAAAAAATACTTATTAAACTATTATGAACTTTTTGTTGATTATTCAACGCTTAATATATATTTTTAAATTAGGACTCTCACTGGTTTTTTATATATAATTTAATCTAAATATACGTATATCTACCATCTTCAGTACGCCTTCAAAGTATTTTTTTGTATAAAATTTACATTTCTACTACACTCGTATCTTTTTTATATACCTTTATCCTTCACCTTGCATAATAACGTTTTAAAGCAACACAGCATCCCTTTGTTGACGCAGACGACATATCGCAATATACTACACGTATTCAAACAACAACGGCTTCGCTTTTATGTGAAGCTATGCGTTCATATTGCAAAAAGCCATTTCATTTAGTGTGTGTTGTATTTTAGTTAATAGCGTAGAAAAACGCTACGCACCAGCGGAGAATTGTTCAAAATCTATGAAAATCTTCGTTTAAATCTGACCCCGAGGCGTTTTCCATTATTCACTCGTGCATTTTTTACCCGAGAACGATCCCTTTGAACTCTGCTCTAAGTGATTCCTACATAAACTCAGAAGAGGGGACTCGAAACTTGCTCATATGAATAAACTACACACGCGGGAGTTTGGAACCTGTCACCCCTCGATCCTGTTCGTCCGTGTATAGTGCACTTATTAACTGAGTTCTGAGATAAAAGGTCTCTTGTGTGATTTAATCCAGTCGGTATGGTTTGAGAGGAAATGTGATGTTTATTACTCGACTAAGTGAATAAAAGTGTAGCGTTCCACTGTAAATGTATGGCAACATTTCAGAATTTCAGACGTAAAAGGTTAAATATAATATATGTATATATGTGTATAATATTTGCGGTACGTAATAAGGTACTCACATAACTTTGCTTCTCAAAAAGCGATAAGGGAATGTTACGGAGTTGAAACTTTGCGACAAATACCCAAATGTATGATTTGCTTGAATTCACATATGAAGGTGTATGTATTGCTTATAAAAATAACGCTATTAAAATAATTAAATTTACCAATTTACCATAGTTAATTTTAAACATTTAATAAAGGATCATGAACAATTTAGTAAAAGTAAATAGTTTTTAAAATCCTATTGTTAAAAAAAAGGTTGTAACATATATATTTGGTAATCCCGAAATTAATATTTTATTCTTTCAATTCGTGTGGAATTTATACACTTTGTCTCCAAGCCTTCCTATTTTTTTTAATGCATCTATGCACAGTTAAATTAGGCTAGTTTAGATTTTCGGCCAGCTGATATACAGTTTGAGTATAGTTTGCTTAAATTTCTGCAGCTGATCTCCCACACCCAAGACTATACTTGATATAATAAAAGCCCGTTAGATTTATTTTTAATGATTTCTGTCAATTACTGTTATTTAATAAGTTATTTACAAATGTTTTTAGTGACTGTATTTGCCGATTTTCTTAAATAATTCATAATCCACGCAATATTATATAATTATTTCACTTAATAAAAATTCTGCTATCGCTATTTTTGGGACCCAATATATTTTTTTTTTAATATCGAAATGTTGAGTCAAGATGTGCATATCAACGCATTTTTAATAAGAGATTTGTAAAAAACGACATCCAATTTTTGATTGCCTGATATTTCTTTGCATCTATTATATCAATATAATTATTTTGATTTTATTTCTAGCTATGAATTATTTTTGTTTCGAACATATTTTTTGCTAAATAAAATAGATAAATCGTGTGGATGGAAGAATCAAAATAAAACAAAATAGCCCTTTCATATCGATATACATATATGCGTATAAATTTATTTGTCATTCGACATGTTGAGATAATATCAAAAGAGAAGTTTGCTAGAAAATAATATTGCTGTGTGACAGGAAACACTTTCAAAGAATATTCAGAGCATTTTTATTCAATTTTATAGACGTAACACTTCCTTTAATGTATGATACATATTTTAACACCAATAACATTATATTGTGTTTTTTGTATTAAACTTAAGAGATGTTACATTTTTTTTATTTTTACACTATTTTCACCTGATGACAGGGTGCAGAAACATTCATGAAGTTACGGATCAAAGTTGAGCACGTGTACTTTTCCATTAAAATTTTATATGCCACACGTCGATGAAGTGAGTACCCTCCATTCCGAAATATAAAAACCTGCCGAAGATCGTTTGGCTCTCTGGATTTTGCACAGTTGCCTCGAGACATTTCTCACATTTATCTTTTGCCAAATTAACGACTTTATAATTAAGGTTTTAAAATAACGGTTTTTAAAAACGGTTAAGGTTTTAAAAAAAAACTAATTTCATTGCTTATAAATATTCATGGTAAAATAACCAGAAATAGAAAATAATACATAAGAAAATAATTATGTTTTATATTTGAGAACATACATACATTATTTTTTTTCCATAGTAAGTAAATGTACAAAATAAAATATAAATTGTAAAAAGTTACAAATACTGAAAACACAACTTCCAAAAGCTAAATGAAAATGAAAACGAAGTAACATTGTATGAATGTATTTTTAATCTCCATCATAATTGAAAGGGCATCTGACGGGCGTGGAATATTTTATTTTTATATTTACCTCAATCATCTAAATACTTATCAGCCGTTTTGCCGAGCCTTTCACAAAAACAAGATGACATAAAGAAACCCTTTTTGGAACGGTTTCTTTGGGAAGCGGCAGTCTTATGGCTGTCGCTTCGCTTAGAAATGTATTTATCAATTTTGTGCATTATTAAAAATTTTGGAGAAGAAAATAATATTATTTATTGAATTTATTAATAATCATAAAAAAATGGTTAATCGGTTTTGGTTTAAACAGGCTTGGAAGCCCAAGTACTAATACTCCCTTTCTAATCGTGTAAATTTATTTTACTCATCAAAAAGCGCCACTCTTTCTCAATCAAATCAAAATAAAACCATTTTATGACGCATTTATTTGATCAATAAAGGTTTTTTTGGCAGGTCTAGTCATGGCAAAAAATTGGGCTGCACAAATTTATATGTTTATCTATTGTTTTACTGATACTTGTAAAATTCATGATACTTTAAGCATATTCGTAGTACCATTCGATCTTCACCAAGGGTAGCTATGTTTATTTATATTTAGCTATGGTACAAAATATAACCAACAGACTGAAATTTGTCTTGTCGATAACCTAATTGACAAATACGCAATAATATCTCATTTTATAATCAAAGTAGACGATTTGCCATTATATTTTCTATGCATATTTTCACAACTTAAGCTGACAGTTAATTGAATAAATAAACACTTAAGAATAACAAAGACATACTCTTAAGCTAATCGATTTTTTTTCAAAAAGCGAAGAACTATGGAAATAAATCGATATTCTAATTATTTTGAGAAGGGGCATTTTTTTCATGCTACTGTTATTGTTAAAGTATCATGTAATTTATAGTTTTAGTAGTATAAATATAATTTTACTAACACAGCTAGTTGAAATGTACATACCAAGCAATTGATTTACAACTTAACTGCTCAGTATCAGTAAAACTATATTTCCTCACAAACTGATGATTTGGTATGCGAATTTTTACGTGTTTTAAGGTCAAAAGAATTGTGACGTCACATTGTTTGCCATTTAAAATAAATTTAACTAATAAAGTTCTAAAAGTATAGTTATAATAAATTAATCTACTATATTTAAAATAAATAAAATCATACCCAAACCTAAACTTAATGTATTGCTCTAATAAAAATTCTTATGCTATGTATGTCATTGGGCCAAGTTGTGTTTGGTTAAATTGTTTAAGTTAGGTTTAATTTGAACTACAAATGAATGTTTCGCAACTGTCAAATGGAGTTGCAATGACAGTTTAAAGCAGCATATATTTTCACTAGCGCCTATCAGCAAAATTATATATTTACTATATTAAATATATATCTACCGGTAAAAATGTATTTGGTGGTGATTTCACTGAAACGCCAGTGAAAATATAAATTCACTACTAACACAAATTCACTGTTAACATAATCTAATGGCAAATCTGTATATGACATAGTATGAAAGTCGTAAATATAAATTAAATAATTTCAGTATTTATTACTCATAATTTAATTTTCGTGTTTAATCAGTTGAAATAAAATTAGAAGACAGGATTCAAAGTTCAAAAAAACGTGTCACCAAATGATCGCACTCTTTCGATTAGAGAGGACGTGTTTCAAGAGTCTCTTTTCGCCACGTAATGGTGTTGAGATATGAAAAATGCGAGGAAGTGCTACATTGTCTCAGATTTCGAGCACTTTTTCACCATACCTTATCTGAGCAAAGTCATTAGTTGGGGAGAAAAATAAAAAAAATTACATCCGGAATTTTTTGGTGAAAAACAGCGACCCTCGTTATTTTCTCACGTCCCTACAACGTCACAAGTCTTCTTTTGAATTACAAGCTGTCGACTACTTAGCAACGTATTTACAATGTATAATATAATGTAACACTGGAGTAGTATAATTTATGTTTTGATTGATTACTTAATTGTAACGTCACATTATATGATAAAATAATATTTTTCATCTATATTTAATTACTTTTCAATGCATCCGAAAAGCGACATAATTTTATTTTATGTCTAGGTGTAAATCTGATGTTTTTATTATTGTTTATATATTATTAAAGGTGCAATGATAGCCATACGTTTATTTCGATAGCAATTATTTAATACAAAACATTATTTAAACCTTTATTTATAAGGGCATCATGAGGACTGGCAACCAGTGTTTCTTCTCGAAAATAATTTAAAAAATCAAAATACAATTGAATGTCCTTCAAAAGTTATTTTAAAACGTATTTCATATATAAATTAGGCGAATGCTTTAAAATGGTTTACAATTGCTGTAATTTAAAAAGATCAAATTTGCTAAATTCATAGCTGCATTCAGAGCAAGTAGCTTAAAAAGGGACAGGAATTTCCTAATACCTTTCCGAAGATATTGCTTCACAATATACTCTATCTAAGACTCGTCCAAGCTTTTTTCAAGGACCATTATAAAATATGTCACACCCGGACCAGTCACTAAAAATCACTTATCGAATCATCGACGACTACAGAGAAGACTCTCGAACCGATGATTACCCAATGGATTCTCAAGACTCGGTAATTCGACTTCGCCGCTCGATACTAACAGCCCCATTGTTTTGTACACATTTTGAGTAAATTATATGTATATTTAATACAATATACGTCCATTATATATCTGGCTGTAAAAATCACACCACTTAGATAGCGATCCCGTGTATTCAAGATTTGTTTATTTTGTATATAAATGTATTTACTCTAAAATTCTAAAAAAATATTTGGCAAACATATTTGCATAAAAATGCTTATAAATATAACCCAAAGACCATTAAGCATTTTTTTATATGTTTTTGATTATAAATTCTTAAAAAGTAAAGTAAATAATCTATAATTGTATTAAAGTATCTATAATTAAATTTTATATACAAATTTTTTTGATACCTGATACTTTTCATTGAAACATTTTATTAAAAATCCATATTTCAGAGAGGTAAAAGTATTTTTTACTGATGCGTGAAAATGTAAAATTAGTCTTTCAACACAAATATTTTTTTCTATATATGAACAAAAATGTCCAATACTTTTGTAAAGCCGGCAAAAACGCGACCCTCGTTATCTCTCGCGTCCCTACATCATCAGACGTCTTCCTTTTGAATTACAAGCTGTCGGCCACTTAGCAGCCTCCGTGCCCAATCGTATACTCGTTTCCACCCCAAAAACGGTTCAACACTTCCCTTGCATGCGGGTGCCCACAAAAACCGATAGCTTTCCCTTTGTCGGCTAATGATTTCGTCATTTTCGACTAGGTGTAATTTTACACGCATCTCGACATGTCCGCTTTATTGTCGCCCTAATGATAACATACGACACTTATTAATATTTTTTGACAAATTAATCAATAACGAAAAGTTTGCAGTTAGCTAGGGGTAACGCATGTAGTGTGTTTAATGGTAATGCGCTACGATGTCTCTCATTGTTAGTAGTAGTTTCAAACTCAAACTTTGCCTAACAAGACCTTTGTGAACTATCCCACATGCGGTACCTTATTATATTATGAACTCATGATCTCCCAAAGTAATGATTCTTGTATCGAGATAAACAAGTATAACTAGAAGCATGAATATGTACAATATATGCATATATACTTACGCCAAGTTATATAAGAGGCAAATATATTAATGTAATTAATCAAATACAGCAAATGTATTTGTGATATCTGTCAAATGCAGCGAAGTGCACAATAATACACTAATTTTATATTTATATAAATATTTGCCAAAAAAATAATTAAAATATGCATATTATATATTTTCCGAAACATATTTGGTATAATATATCGGAGCTTAAAGCTTTGAATTTTCCTAAATCTGGAAACTAAGTTACATTTTAAATATGTTTTTCAATTAAATTATCTAACGGTAAATACTTTTAGAAGTGAGGATTTCTTTATGAATACCTGAAAGACCCTATGCTAATAAATATGAAAAAATTTAAGGGCTTAAGCCAGACATTCTGAAAGTAAAAACAGCAGACTTATGAGTTTCTGTATATATTTATAATAATGTGTATTTAGATCTGACTATTATAACCAAAGTAATAACTTCGATGTGTTATTATCACATTAGAGTCGGTGAGGAATACCTGAAATACCTGGGTTTGAATCTCACATTGACTAATATGCTTTTCAATTATTATCGTGTCGTGAATTGGTAATTAATTTGTGAGATTATGTTTTCCTATATTTTCCCAATCTCACGAATGAATATCATGATGAATAATCAATCAAAATTATAATCAAAATGAATAATCAAAATTAAATCGAGTTTACTTGTTCATTGTGACATATATTTACTAAGTAGTAATACTGCATTGAAAAAAATATACTTTATAATATTTTCTATATTTATTTCAAACACGTCAGTAATTAATTAGAAGAGAGTTATATTTTCATAAATACATACATAAACTAAAAGTTGATTATTCAGAAATAGTATGTATGTTTAATATGTAAATATGACATCAGTTCGTGTCTAATAAAAATAACGTATTATGCTTTTTTTCGTACGCTCAAAAGATTGAGAAGCTTTAACGATGTACGTTTGAAAAGCTAAACCATCTAGGCTTTGACTAAAAACACAAGTAAAATCGTTAAGTAGAAACACCTAAAAATATGTTTATAAATAGACACGCAACCTTTTTTATTGAGCTTTGAAACGCATGCCTAAAAAAATATTTTTTTATTATTGGATCGAATAGCATTGCTATGCGCTTTTTTTATTATTATAATCGCCCATTAAAGTTTTTACGAAAAAAATACCGAAAGCAGAGCTAAATAATAACGCTATTGTTCCTAAATTGACCTTCTCTCCAAATCGTCTAAAAAAACAGTATAAAAGACTTGATACTTGATCACATAGGCATTTGACTAGCTTGGTGCGAAAATTCACTCACTCGGCTAAAACCATTCGATTAACAGTCAACTCACAAAACCAGGATAAACCAGAGACCAGAGAGACTCGATCTCTGTCTGATATATTTGTGTGCAATAATCTCGTCTGGCGTCTAGCTGGTTAAATAAGTCACACTACTTGCCAAATAAACTATTCTTTTAAAAATTTAGAACGGATGCAATTTATTATAACATACATTTATTTTGGTAGGAGAAGTAAAATCAAAGTTATTTGTAACCCTTAAATATAATGTTTTTAATTATGGCACATGCCCCTTCAAATGTAGGGGTCAATCGCAACTTATTCTATTTGCTTATTTGTATGCAAAATTTAATCTAGGGAGAAGGGTGAAATGTGAGGAAGATGGCTAATTTTTCTGCAATGCCTTAGAGTTGAACTAAGCAAATTTTTAAATGAATGCCATTCATGCATATGGCTAAAATAAAAAAATTGTTTTACCATATGTATATAGAGAGAAATGTAGATGCCGTTTGGATCTTGATTATCAGAGAATCCTTGTCGTATTATTGTCGTGAGGCTTTCTCGTTACTGCATTATCCTGGCTCGTCTCTGCTTGTGAACTGCTATGACTATGTGACATCTTCAGCGTCTCTCACTGCGTTTCCCCCTTTGCTGGAGTTGAAAATTGTATTATTGTCGGCTGTGATTACGTAAAACAACTGGGATATGTTGTGATGTGTTTTCGTGATAATGCTAAACGATCCGCTGACGTGACTCTGTACCATCTCTCACTGTCTCTTTTTTGTGACCAATTGTCACATATTTTGTAACGCTGCCTTAAGACAGCTCTGGAAAATCACATATGAGGATTTTTCAACCTTTTTGGCATAGTGTCAACTAATGACTTGCAAGTGGACGGAGACAATTTTCTCCATTTTATCTGCAATTTTTCTCGCAGTTAAATTTTGGAATTTCAGTTGCGTTGGGCAACTGAAATTCCAAAACCTTTGTTTTGGAATTTTAGTTGCCTTACATTTTACCTTTGTATCCAGGTGGTGTTGGTAGCGTGGTCTGTGCTTGGAAATATTTTCCAGTAAGAATCCATTAAAGTGGACTTCAATATTGAAAAAATGTCACTGTTCATACTACCCTTGCAAATGTACTGCTGCCATGCAAACCCAGACCATAACGCTTCCGCCACAATATTTGAGTTTGGGTACCACACAATCAGCTGGATATTCTTCTCCGACTTTTCGACGCACGTATACTACACCAGATGTCTCAAAAACCTAAAAAAATATTGAAAAAAGTATGATTCTTTAAAAAAAAATTATAATTACAATTAAAAAATTAAAATTACCTCAAAGTTGGACTCATCAGACCAAATGACTTTCGCCCAATCTTCAGATATCCAATCTCGATGTTTTCGGCTTTTCAATTTTTGAAAGCCATATCTTTGAGCTGTACCGTTCGCTTGCAGAGTTGCGATTAATTCAGTCCTTGAGGATGCATTAAAATTATACTTGATCTTTTTTCTTTAATTAATTCGCATTTTTTGCCATTTTTTTAATGTTTATATAATATTATAAAAAAAATATTAGACTTGCAATCCCTTTTTAAAATTCAGGTGAGCAATTTTAAACGACAAATTTTTTTGTATAGTTCTCAGAATTACGGTTAAAACTACCCGCTAAAATATTTTGGTCACTCTATGCACTTGTGAAGAGTTACACACCCTTTTAAGGGGTACTCCATTATTATGGCCAAGGCTGTATATGTTCTCGACCAATGTTGTAATGAATGCTGTATTTATGTATTCAAATTATTATTTGAATCCTTAAAAACATTTTGATTGCGTAAAATTTTCCAGTGAAAATAACAAACAGTTCACATAAAAGCACAGATCAACACAGCGAATTAATATTTTATACATACATACATGAAAATGTCTAATAAACTCTCCTGATAAATATGAGAATGGGATTTGATATTTACTCACATTTTGTTTTTTTAACAAACGATCTAATTTTTTAACCCTTGTGAGTAAATTAATTTGAATGTATTTTGATTATTAAGCGGTTCTTTAAAATATGTTTTTGAGCTGCTATTAATCTATGAAATATAAAATGCAATCCTATCTTTAATTATTTACATTTTCTCCACGTAGATGTAATTAATACCGGCTAACGATGGCTTGTGCAAAGTGAAAGGGGCTGTTGAGAAACGACACATGAAAAAATAACACACTTGCGCAAAGAGAAGGACGAGTGAAAAGCAAAGCTCGCCGTGAGCGTAGCCCACTCGACTGTCTCAAAGGAAAGTGGAAAAGTAAATTATTTGCAAACTCATCATATCCCTCTGCAGGGTAACGTTTCGCATAAATTATGTGTTCTGCGGCCGAAAACCTTCGAGATAAAGCATAGATTTGTAGGCGTTCCATTATTAACAGTAACCGATCTCGAATACACACGAGTATTACGTCAAATTATACTAACCCTGTCTTTTCTGGAGAAGCTCGAGCTTGTTTGTGAATTAATCATGAATGCCATTCGGTGGAATATTACATATGATAATATAATGGTTTTTGTCAAAACCGAAACTTTCGTGATCTGTGTGAAATCTTAAATAATGAAAAACCGCCATGGAATTTATTAGACATAGAAACATATATTTCCGTCAGACTTAAAATTGTTTAAGATGTATCCATTTAATTTTATAATTAAACTTATGTATATCTTAAATTATAATGTGGATATTAAGCTACATTTAATAAAATACTTTTACACGGTGAAAGCTGTAATGTAATATAATCTGCGGTCTGAGAAGGTTTTGTGGTTACCGCATTATATATACTCCATACAAGGGAAAAACGTAAATATCTACGTTTCAGTCAGAACCATACAAAAACACCGTTTGTATACATATATTTCGTATAAATACATTAAGTCCACAGAGCAAAGTTATAAAGGTTATACGAGTATATACATATATTATGTATGCACAGCAAAGGTGTCGGATTTGTATCTATTTATGACATCTTCCTTTGAAGCGGCACGCGTTGCGGAATAGGCCAGATTGTTTGTAGCTATTTACGTTTCTATTATATGGTATATATTGGTCGTGTAATATATATGAAGGCACATTAGAAATACTCTGCCACGTGTGATTCATTTTAGTTTATATTTATAGCACTAGTGTCGAGCACAAAGGATTAATTTTGATCAACTAATTAGCAGTTGAGTTGATAAGTTTTCATATGCATGAATCGAACTATTAAATTACACAGAGCGGTGACAGCACTCTAAAAGCGCACATCCTATTACCGGATGCCAATTTCCTGTGTTTGGCTTTTGATTGGCATTTATTATTATGATTATATCATAAATTGCGCAAATCCTTTTTCACATATACTACATTTATTATTTTTTAAATCTAATATAATACAATTTGTCTAATTGTGTATAACTTGGTAGCAATAGTGGTATTGTTGAAGTATCTGAAGTCTTTGATTCAAAGAAGACTTTTCTCAGCTTCCAATTTCAAGTGGCATGAGGTTTCGAAGAGGGTTTGAGGTTTTCTAATTAAAGCTCTTGGTAATTTGGTTCTCAGCTTTCATGTTAATTGATCGACTTGAGTGACACAAGATAATTATTTTTATATAAAATAGCTGCGACTTGAATAAAGATCATGGTTTTGTATGTAAAAATCCGGCCGGAATATTATAGTCTTGTTTAGCTCAATTGATTTGTGAACTTAAGGCGTCTTAAGAAATCATTAATATATTTCAGAAAAAATAGGATAAAAAACAGTGTCGGACATCGTGTTTTGGATGTTTCAGAGTATTGCTATAAGATACTGTTTATTTTATAATGCATAATTTATTTCAGCTAAATGCAAATTTTATGTTATAAGATTATTAATCCTGTAATAATAATAATGAATTTATAACTATGTTGTTAATACAAATATGCTATCCTTGATTTTTAAAATCTAAACCATAAATTAGAATAAATTTTTGCTACGGTCACGCAATGAGAATATTTTATACTAGCAATCCAAATACTATCTACTACTTTTCTATTACATTATTTACAAAAATATTAATGCATGATATTTTTAGTACAAATGCAAATTTTATTTAATCGCTTTACCTATACGTTTAAAAACGCGCAAAAAATTTTAATTTTCTTTGATCGTTTAAAAATTTACCTGTAAAAGCTGTCTAAATTAAGATTAAAAAAAATAATAACTAATGGATGTATAGAGTTCAAAGGGCTTTTAAAGTCCTATTGCAGTGTAAACAAGCTTTTTACATTTTAACACAATACTGAAAACAAGGGTACAATTTTTTTTTACAAAATAACACACGGCGATTTTTTGTGCGCTTTTTTAAAATAAAGTAAATATATCAACATGTGTATATTTACATATAACTTAATAGGCATTCATTCCCTATGTGTCTGAAAATAAATTAAATTTGAAAAGCGCTATGTATTGTTTCGGTGTAATTGGCCGCATAATTTAATTTGGCGCAGGACCGGGAAATTTTAATATCGAAGTCCTTTTGTATTTATTTTTCGTAGGGTCTCGTCGAGGAGTATGCCGGGAATTTCTCTTTTCCTATTTTTTCTCGCCGTATTCATGATGAAATTTCATTCTTATGGTCAATGAATTCAATTTAATTCCACAAAACCTAATTCGTTATGTGCACAGTTATTTTAATCTGTTTTTTAATAGCATCGGTACCATAAAATAATCTTATTATTTTGAAAAATATTACTTATACTCTATATGTAAAATTTTAATATAGATATATGTTCTCTATCTGCCTTTAGAAGCAAAGTGGATTTCAGGGGTCAAATTACGTCAGTCTTAATAAAGTCAATTAATAATGCGGGAGTATTCATAGTAGATGCATCGTTAATGTAAAATACAGGGTGGTCTGCAATTTATGGGTTCTGTGAAACAGTAATCTCTAATGTAATTTGCGTACACAAACTAACTTTTAATTCGATATTTCTGTCTTTTGTTAACTTAATCGGTATTAAAGCGATTAATATATTGTATAGGTTTATTGTTTTATATTTAATAATGGCAAAGTTTACAGTTCATAAAAAATATGAATCGCTAAGCCGAGTCAATATCACGATAGAAATGCTGAGCAAATATTCAAGGAGAGTATAAATAAATCTGTTTACTGAATTGAGACAAATAGATTAAAAGACAAAAGACAGTTTTTGAATGACCACGTTCTATTGAAATATATCTGCTATATAATTTATGCTAATTTAATTTTCAGTGCTGCAGTATTGATTCAAAAATTAAATTTGTAAAATAATGTCGAAGACCTTCTCAAAATTCGTATATACGACGTTCTTTTTTCTTCTTTTTAATTGTTAAAAATCATTTGTTTTCTTGAGTTATAGCCGCTAACTTTTTATTTGTTTTATATTGAAGCTAATAACAAAATTATTAACATATTTATTAATAAACGGTAACATGAATGTTTGTAAAATTAATTATCGTTTTATAAAAAAGATGCTGTTATCTTCCCGTGGTCTTTATTTGCTATTAGCATTTTAACTTTTCGCCGTACATCATTTAAAACGTTGAGGCTATCTTAAAATTGAACCCAATTAAAATGATAAGGTTTATTTTGGTGAGTCGTTTGTCCTTGCTCTCAAGAGTTAATAATTCTCCATTGGGCACTGAGTTTGAATTTCTTCTTCATATTCTTCCCCTTATTCTTCTTGAGTTATTTTGACATTCGGCTCGGTGTAAAATTTAAAAGTTTAAGCCTCGAGATTTCTCACTCGATACGCGGGCGCGCGCAGGAACTTTCTAATTTAATTTACCGCACAGGCATTTTGTGCGAAAGTTCGCTATCGCCCGTCCGAATCTATCTCGATTCCCTAAATCGCCCACGATGTTCCCCAAAAGTTATCACAACTTTTTGAGTTCGAGTAATGCGATAATAATGGAACATATGCCTCTGGGATGAGGTCACTTCCGCTCGGGGAATCTCTTGTCAGACAAGATGTGTATTTTCATATAATTAATATTTTTGCTACTTTTCATCAAAGTTATAAATTTTAATAAGAAGCAGATCTTCAGAATTGAAAAATGAGTTATTGTGTTAAATGTATATATTCTTAAAAACTAAGTAAATAATTAAAAATACTTGGTTGTCGGTAAAAATAATTTAATCAGCTGTTAAATTTACAGCAATAAATTCATTAACATATATAACAATAATTTTAATTGTCTGTTTTTACAATCAACCGATCAGTAACTTTTAAATGAAACTGTTTGAAAAGGAACCTGCACATAATACTCTTAGTTTACCGATCGCAGAATTTGTTTCTCCTTTAAGGTGTAAACACATTTCGTGGGTGTGTCCAAAACAATTATTAATTTGCTAACATGTGTAATAACCCTTTTATTTTTTAATCTAAGTAATGTTTATACCTAGTATTCAATAAACTTAAAATGAATAGCGTATTGTAAATTTATTATGTACATATATCTTATGTTTAATATATTTTTTTTATCTTTTCAGGTAAACTATCAGCTACCCAGCATTCTCAATCACAAAACTGTGATTCGTCACAGACAAACATATATTTTTTTATGTCGCGTCGTTTGTGCTTTATGTCACATGTCGTCAGATCACTTTACATAAGCAGTAAGTACGAAAAAGAAAACTTGTCTTTTTTACCTTCGCTCGTATAATATACGCTCGTTCTCTATGAATAAAATTCGTCTAGGGCACAAACAGCGCATCTCTTTCGCGAGAAAATCGAATAAAAATAGCAAGGCGTGTATGTCGTCGAATCTCCGGTTTCAGCTTCTGAAAATGTTTCCCCTTTACCCGTGGTAAACACATTATTTATGATGTTTGTCCGACAAAGTGCTGCTTTCTGGAAAAACGTGAATCTATGCTTTAATTTTTAACCTATTTTTTTCACCCTTAATATTTTGTATAATATGTACAAGTAACATTTGTACATAAGAGGCATAGCCCAAAATGGGTTCCATTACACAAAGTTAACAGTTTAGTTATAATTAACAAGTTGTATTAGGGGCTCATAAAAATAGTTTGTTTGCAAATTCAATTATAATTTCACGTTTTTTTATAAATAAACGCTGGATAATTCAATTACTGGAACACTAAATTTGTCTAAGAAAATATTTGTGCTACTTAAACTAATATTTTATTTGTATTTCGCAAACCGGGACCTTATTTTCGCAGATTCAACGAACCGAATAGGCATTGTGGGTTTCTCCAATTCATTCTGAGCCAAGTTTTCTTGTTATGTTCACTCTATCCAATATTAGCAAATTTATACTCATGGAAAATGAATTTATTTTTTTAGAAAACACTAGTAGTAATAAAGTTAATATTGAATTAATCATGACTTATAAAATATATTTATAGCATAATAGTTATTCACGTTTTAAAATGTAGTTTATTATTGGTGATTATTTTATAGCAGTGTGAAACATATTAAATAATAAAGCATCTTATGAAAGTAACCATAAATGTAGCCTTATTGAAAAGCTTGAGATTTTAATTAATCAGAAAAACTTAATTAAAAATTCTTTTGTATTTCTAACATGAATGAAATATTATTTTATTTTCGTAAAAAAACATATGCAGAAATATTTTAATTAAAATATAAAAACGTTGAAGCATTTCAACGAATGTTTTAACTAAAGTTGGCAACTTGTGAGTGCCGCTGTACTTTTTAAGCGCAAAATTCCCTTGCGGTGGGTTTTTAGCCAAATGTTTTACATCAAATAGTTTCACATGTACATATACTTTTTTCTCATACATTCCTTCGTGCTATAATATAACAAAATATACACCCGTAAACATTTCAAGTTTATGCTTAAAATAAACAAATACCAAGGAACCCTTAGAATAAAGATTCGTCTTTCTCTTCTAAGATATATAGGCCATAAATTCGGACGCTAGGAAAATACATAATACACAAGCAGAACGTGTATGCTTTCATTAAAAGCTATTCGGAACAATTGTGCGTAGATGCGGTCTTTATAAATCTCTTTCAGATTTATGACATTCCTTGAATGAGACGTAGTAATATCAATATTACTTGAGAATGAACAATACAAAGATGGATGTAGAACTTTTTTAAGTTTTCTGAAAAGATTCAGTACAGTGCTTAAGGCAATTAAAAAAAATATAATAGTACTATTGTAGAGAGATTCATTGTTAGAGCTAAGCAATTGATATCCATTAGTAACATTTTATTTTATTTTTACGGACTTAAAAAACATTGACTTAAAGCTTTTCTTAACACTTTCAAAACGAGAAATAAACTTTTTTTTAAATATAGCATAGTACTATTTAGGAGAGATTCATTGTTAGAGCTAAGCAATTCATAACAATGAAACACAAATTCTATTTTTTTATGCAAATTAATAATTATAGTTTATTACGACACATATCTAAAAAATATAAACGTTTAGTGCATTCTTAATGTTATTACAAATCTATGAAAAATCTCATTTAAACATTGAATTAAAGCTTTTCTTAATGCGTTCAAAACGAAAAATAAACTTTTTATAAGTTACTATTAAAAATATTCGTTTAACCTAGTTCTAGCTTTATTCATTTTAAAACGAAAATAATAATACTGATTTAAGAACTCGACCATAATATATAGAAAATAGGGCGTACAAATATTTATCGGGAACACCATTTCCTGACTCATTTCACTAGGGACCTCGGCGTGGCATTTCGCCAACGACACGTGAGGTAAACCCATAGTAGACGTCGCATTCCATGTGACGTCACACTGACGTCACAACGTCACGTTTACTCTAATTTAATTTAGGCTATCGTATCCCGCGCGAGTTTGTTACGTTTATCCAACGCGAATGTAGAAAAAAAAGGATTTTTAATATAAACCTACCTTAATTTATTTATGAATCGTTAAAAATCTTAAAAAAATATCGCGTATATGCCTCAATTTACGCGATATTTTCTAGCACGTATCTACCGCGTAAATCGAGGGATGAGTGTACATATGTATATTACCCATCAATTATTCAATGTTTTATTTATTTTATAATACAATACCACATTAAAATAAAAGTGTTTTCACATATGTATATTTTTGTCGTAGTCTCCATATTGGTTCAAAGATCGAGTTGAACTCTTCGTAGACTCATCATAGAACTCTTTTTAGAATCGAGACGACTGCTCAGGTGGAACAGATCAAATATTCGAAGTATGCTTGATTTTATTGCGCTTCTAAAGGTTTTTCCGTCGATTCGGCGTCGCTCCGCTTGTTGTTATCCCAAGTTTAAAGCCAAGTGCTAGATCTGTACCGAAAGTTCTGTTCATCGTTTTAGTGGAGGTCCTGACAAAAATAAATAATTACGGTGTGAAATAGAGGGGAATTCAAACATCCCTTTCAATCCTCGATCTTTAGACCATCTTAAATGATTCAAGCGGAATCAGATGTTTGTCTAATACATATATCAAGGGTAACGATGAAAAGATATATTAAAATTATATGTAGTTATAATCTGGAGTGTGCAATTCGGGTATGCCGTACCTTTATGCAGGGCCACCGAGCGCAAACCTGGGCTCTGGAAAAACAATGATTCCAAGCCTCATGACAAAAATGGTATTTTATATATTTTTTAATATCGTAATATTATTTCTTAAATAAATTAAAATAGGTACGAGTTAACCTTTCTATGCTACAAATAAATATAAAAATTAGCCAGCATTGCGACATATTTTCTGAAATCATATTTTATGCGAAATGTTTCAATTAGGCGTTAAAAATTATTAAAAATATCTACTCATAATAGTCGTGTTTTCTTTGCTGCTCAGTGTTGCCATATAATGAATTTCCAGTCCAGTTCAAAACCAATAAAATAGCGCCATCGCGGTGAAAACGCACCAAGCCGAATTTTGACCAATAGGAGAGCGCAAAAAACAATTATCCTTTCTCAGAAGTCAAAAATCCACGTCAAAAGCATTAAATCGTGTCGGCGCCATTGCAGTGGGAACGCTTTTTTACATTATTAACTAAATCATTAATATATCATTTTATAGATATAACTTTCGTTTTGATAGGTATATTATATAATATTAAAATAGTATATTGAAATAAGATTTTCAGCTGTTTCTAAAACTAGCAAATCTCTAATAAAATAGAGCTGTAACTAAACTACAACAATAGTTTTATTAGAAAGATATATAAAAAATATTATAATAATGTTCAAAGATTTTTCTGCATTAGGAATTTTTTTTTAAATATATGGTATGTTTTTATTACAATATATGTATATTATTACACTCTTTGCGTAATATTATAAAAAAACATAAATACAATTTTATTTTATATTGTTTGATTTGATAAATTATTAAATTAAAAAAGAAAACAGATTAAAGTTTAAAGTTAGGGTTCAACTATTAAATTTTATAATTATTTTTTTCCTACCTGGTATGTTGTCTTTAGGTAGTCGAATGTATTAGATAATGATTTTATATTGTAATATAATATTTTACAATTAGAGTGAAACTTTTATTTTTCTTGTAAAGTTATTATAATATTCTGTCTATCATTTAAAATTCATAATTAAGGTTTATTTTCACTACATTGATCAAAGTTTATATTAAAATAAGTTATAAATTAAAATCATTAAAGCGTTTAAAAGAGCAATTGAAAAATAGCATAAAATTAAAATGTACATGTTTCAATTAGTATCATTGATATAATAACTTTAACTATAAAATTTGGATAAATTTTACCTACAGTTATACTAACTTTTATTTAGTAAAATATACTAGGTAATTTTATATGTTACCCAAATAAATAAAACTTTTTCTATATAAAATTCTACCTATAATTCAAAATTCATATTCCAAGTTTGTTTTCGACAGATGCAAAAAGTTTATATTAAAATGAAAGTCATAAATTGAAAACAATAAAGCATCTTTAGCTGTTATGCCATTAGCGCTTTGCAATAATCCAACTTTTTTAAGATTAACGAATATTCTATATTATGATAATAAATACTCTAATACCTAATCATGATATTTTATACCTTTTATCACTGAGAAATTTTATCGAAATATCTAATGTAATATTTAATTTTACGACAGTGATTGTGTAATGATATTTATAAATTATTATTTCGAAAATATTAATTAAATTAATAATATTTACTGTATAATTTTATTATATATTAATAAAATAATATTATATAAACAATTCCACACTAAAAATGTGGAACAGCAAAATCATTTTATTTTTTAACGTATAGTGTGAGGTCCAGTCATATTTTCCGATTTTATGTATTTTCAACAGTATCACTGCAATAAAATGTTCAATAATTCAAACGTTATCGACGCTATAACATCGATTGTATCCAAGTTCGTAAAAAGTTATTTTTAAAATATTCGCTTTCACATAGGTATTGCATGAAATATAATATTAATTTTTAATATATTAATATGCGCATTAAGCAAATATAAAAAATATTCACTTAAATAAAAACGATTTATTTATATAACCGGATGGTTAACCCTTCAATGGTTTCATCTATGCATTATTCACGGACAGTATTTTTAATTAAGTCTACGCCGTTTACTTAGCTGAATATCTGCAATGCTAGCGTTCCTCCTACGGCCGGCGAAATTGATCCAGGGGCCCTGCCCGGGGCTCACATTTCCTACGGGTCTGTTCAAATAAGCACTTGGTTGATTAGTCGCCGTTGTTTATTTATTCAAAGTTGCTAGTTGACGTGAAAACTTTTTCCATTACATTATTTTACGCGAAGTAGATGTGTACAACATATACCATATAGTACTGAGAATAATTCTTACGTATACATTTTCAAACGGCATTGTTGTGACAGAACTGGAATTAGTTTGTTAAATGTTTGAAAATTACCGCGTTGGGTAAATATTAAGTTCAGTACCAAGTAATCGCGTTCTTCTTATTGCGCGCGTAAACTTGTTAAAACTTGTTAAATTGCTTACAGTTTCAATGGTGATGTTTTCAACAGTATGAACGTATTACATCGTCGTATATAGTCACTAAAAATTTTATGGGAAATATCTAAAAAATAAAATAGTTATTTTATTTTTATAATGCATTCATCTATATTTTGAATAAATGTGTGAGTAAATGTAAATGTAGTAAATTTTAAATATATACGATAAAGCTGTAGCAATATTTTTTTGATGTATTTTTAAAGTTTATATATTCAGTTTTATTTAAATATTTAGCTTGTGAGACTGTAAAGTTAAAAGTTGAATGGTAGAATATATTCTACATAAATTGCATTTTATTTTTATTTTCACAATCTACGAGGTATAAATTTAATAATAACCCAAAACAAGAAAACGCTAAGGCGCTAACAACCGCGGCCCGCAACAAAACATCAAATTGTTTCAACTTTTCCCTTTTAAAAGTGAAAAACTTTCGAGATGCGCTCGCGATACGCGTTTGAATTTATACAACCGAATTAGGGCCAGAGTCTTTTGTGAGGCTGCGAAAGCGAAAAACGAATGCGAAAATGGGGTTGGGGGTTTGGTTTAGAATACGAGTGTTTCCGACGTTTAACGTGCCCGTAACAATCGAGAAAGGGAGGGGTAGCATTTTTCAGACGTCGGGAAAACTCAGCAGATTTTCGATACCGATGAAAGAAAAACGGGAATAATGGTTCATCTATGTGAACGTTACAACAATGCCCTTATTAGCCAGTCTTTTGTGTACGGCCGGAAATAATCTTTGTTAACGACTCAATCGGATCGACGTTCAATTAAGAGCTTTTGCTACACAAAGTATAGACATATTTTCTGATAATTCTAGTTTCTAGATGGATAATATATTTCAATTGTTTTTTGTTAATATTGTAAAATAAGAGTTACAAAATTCGATGGTAAATAAGAGTTGTTCAAAGCAACTTTTAAATATGCTAATTTGTACGAACTCAAACCAAAATAAGATCGAGAAAGCAGCCGCTTCCCTCTTCACGTCAACCATGGTCTAGTTCGATGTTCAAAATACAGAGTTTATCCCGCTTTGCATACGACTGGATCTTTCCCATGCAAACACGGATAAGAGGTCTTTGCGTATACGCTAACATAGTTATACAATTTCACGTAGACGTGTCTAATTTCACAAATACATATAAATCAATTAAAAATAAAATTAAATTCCAATTGTTTTTTTTTGTATTTTTATAATGAATATATTTTTGATTGTTTAATATTTTTTTTTTTATAAAATAGGGTCACTTTAATTTTAATTTAATATCCATTAATGATATTTTTTATTTGCTAAATAGCTTAGAATGAAAAAATAAATACAATTTCACAATTTTGTTACTTGTATGAAAAAATCACGGGTTGATTGGTCCGTGATGTTCGAAAGGTTTGCGACCGCTGCTCTAAATTATAACAAATTGTGTAGGTAGTTAAAACCCCCACAAACTAATTTGGTTATTAAAACTTTGCGGTAAAAACATTGTTATTAAGTTTAATCCAAGTGAAATATTACATTTAACTATAAGTTAATTTTACCGGTAAAATATAATAAAAAATGTGAGTACTTTATAAATCGCATTATATTAAAAAATAGCAATAATAATTAAAACTAACAACATATTATAAATGATCAATCATAAATGTATTAAATTAATAAATTTACAACTTGCGTTCAATGTCCCATAATAATTATTTATCAAAAATTTTGCACAACAAATAAGTATATAATTTTGATTTACGATACCCATTAGTTTATATTTTCAGGTTCTGAAAACTCATTAATCTCTATATAAATATACAAGCAAACACGAATAAATTTCTCGTTGAACAAAACACAACATATTATCAGTATTGATTTAATATTTAATAAATATGTATTTATATTTTCAACCACCAATAGGTTGTCTTTAAGTGATATTTAATTCATTTTATATTTATTTTATTGAATAGAATTGAAAAACGAGAGCTTAACATCAACCAATATGATTTTTTTTCAAAGAATGAATCGTATTGTGTTATTTTTTTCATTATTACACTTCTCATAAAAAACCACCCCTTAATCTTCTTATTGTTTACGGAGTGCTCAGATCCGCGTGAATATTTCATTTTTGTTAAAACCTATTTAAAGGGTTATTTTCTTATTGACCCTTAACCACCGACAAAAGAGAGAAGCTTTACAAAATGACCATGAATCGATTCTCAACATTTCACTCCCCATACCATCTATCTATCTAGAGCTATCTTTTATTTTATCTGTTGCCTTTTTCACTTTCGCCATCCCAACCCTCCTATTTGTTGGCTTTGTACTGATGGCGAACAATTCAACTACGCCATCTCTCTTATGCCTCTGTTTATTTATTTCCTTCGGTTGCAAACTTTTAAGGTTTAAAATATATATATATATATATAGTATAATCATATTGTATTTTTAATATATTTATTAAGAAGCAGACTTTTCTTGCCATATTGTTATAATTTATAAAGATCATTGATCGTTGAACACCTTTTTTATTTTTTAAATATATAATCTTATAACGTAGCTGGGTGTAAATTACCGTTAAGGTTATTCTATAGCATGGATTGATTTCTACAAGAGTTCTTGATATTTTACATTATCCTGTGTGATGATATTACATTATATTATGGATAATTACACCGCTATGAAAACCAGATTAGGAATCTAATCAACGCATCAGACTTATATCCAAGATTTTCACCTACAAACCTACAATGGCTCGAGTGCCAAAATTCATTACCCCTTAAGGCTTTGCGGGGCGCCAGGAAGTCGAATGGATTCTCGAGACATTCGCGGGTGCGGTTTAATTTGCAATTCCATAAATTGCCCCCAAGCCGGATGAGAGAGTGAAAGCGAACGTAAGGGTACAACCGAAAAGTTTCCCTATTTTCTTGTGAGGGGAAAAGGCAGTCGTGAAAACATCGCGTGCTCGCCTTGCTGTTTTCAATAAAGTGTATCGGCAGTAAAAGGCCAATTTTCGTCGGGTGTTATGAATTTTTGCGAGAAAATGAGGATACTCGGAGCGAATCCCTTTTTTTCAGAGATCACCCGCTGCTCTCGTTGAATTCATCTGTAAAAAACAACCAGGGCTCATATGAGTTTTATCCAGTCTAGATTAGTACTTTTTGGTAATATTATATATGTGAAAAAACGTATATTATAGTTTTATTTATATTATTCATTCTATGTTTATTTTTATTTAGCAGTTGGTCCATATTTATTCCTTAATATCCAGCCGATATCTTTCACATTTTAAACCCTTAAACTATATGTTTATAATAATTTAAATAGATGTCACTTATTAACAGATTTAGGCCTTCAGACGATTATCAGAAAATTTAACTACAAAAAATATTTTTATTTGGTAATTATTTGTAAAAGACAATCAGCAATTTTTACATTATATATTTTATTTATTCTCCTCTTTCTCAGCAACTATACACTTGGGGCAGAAAAATGGCGACTTTAATGAAAAAGTTATAGTCTCATCTAACAATGTATCTGTTTCCTAATGTTGAAAAGAATTCTCTGTATTTAAATTGTTTAATACTTTGTAAAATTGATTCCACAAAATCTTACGACTGGTAAAATCAATTTAAAATTCGACTATTAAACATAATACTAGCAACTATACTCAATCATACCTAAGACTTGTTCACATTGTCATCATAAATTGAAGACGCTGAATTCGTACAAGTTTTGTGTCAAAAGGTCATCCTACCCTTTTTCCGACCCTTCCGCTACAAGCTCGTGTCACGCACTTCTAATAAAATCACACGAAAGGTCACAGGATTCACAGCATCCCGAATATTGGCTTCGAGACATGTGGCTCAGTTTCTGAATGATTTCCTCTAGCAAGCACAATTAACGCCGCCTACTGTGATTAATTCGTGGCTGGCTCGAACGCGCTCTGATATATCAGCGCTTGTCAAACTGTGTGCCGGCAAGATGACGACAACGCTTTAATGTGTGCTTAATAATGTGTAAATTGGCAAGGGGAGAATTCTGCGGCGCTGGCAAGAGATAAGCTTGTGCGAGGTGTGATAAAAAAAATAACGAGCATTTTTATTTTTATATAAAAAAACATCAATGTATTCTTCAGTATTAAAATTGTCACCCTAACGAAACAGTTGCATTTAATCCGCAATACCCTAATACTCTTCGGCTCATTATGAGATTTTGGCTTTATCTTCTCTATGATCTCAAACTTTCCCCTTTCAATAACTATTTTATCTGCTTGAACTATAGGATACTTTTGGTACTTAATAATCATGCAAATATAACTCAGATGTCAATGGGTAAAATTTCAGTCCAACGCATGGATTTTTATACTGAATAGCTACATAAACATTGCGGAATAATTTATTATTGAATGAATATGGTATCTTCAATCGATTGGCAGTGCTTAATGTATTCATAGGCATTTCATAAATTGCCAAATTATTTATTGACTATAAAATACGTAATAACGATTGTCTCGGCGTAAAAAATTAGTAATATTATTATGATGCAAATTAACTTATTCAAGCAATACGAGGAGTCACGGAAATTAGCTTAAGTTAACAACGGTGAAATTGAAATGCTAATTTGTATAAACATTATATTATACAGACCTTGCGAAAACAAGCTATGATTAAAATATGAAGCCTCAAAGCTGTCTAAACCATTTATAAATATAATTTCGCTTTCTGATATTTTATAAATTTATTGCGTATACAAAGTGCTATAACAGTATATTTCCTTTAAGTACTGCGATCACATTGATAATGTCCTCTTTGTTTATTACACAGGAATTATTTAAGCTCGAGGGTTTTGGAAGTAGTTGAAGGTTGCAGTAAATTATAAAGAAATTTTCATCGCTTCCGCGATATTGGGGGACGTTTCATTTATTTTTACGATCCAACTTCCGGTAAGGGGCGCGCAACATTTGCATGATCGAACGGTTGTAACCGCCGTCGTCGGATTTTAAGGGTAGACATGGTTTTGGGTGTGGCTAGACATGAAATTTGTTGCGTCATCGAAAAAAAAATTACATGTAAACATTTATACAGAGCAAATTATTGTATATATATATAATACAATAAATTGCCCATTTTATTCTTTAAATATAATATATTTAATGATAAAACTGATAATTTAATTTTATATAAAACGGGGGCCATAAACATAATGTGTATTTATTATGAAAGATTTGACCTTCAAAAAAATCCATAAGCTAGTTAATTAATATTATAGCCTAGGAATATATATACAATACATTTGAGAGACGAGACTGCGTGTTATTACATATTAGCTATCTCAATTACATAGAGCTTATATTATAAATAGATAGTAAACATAAATAATTGACTTAATTTAACCTTACAAGGTTATTTATATATTGATATAAGTGTATATTGAATATAGTTATATGTCATAAACGATTATAGCTATAATATTAGGTTTATATTGTACTACATAGACCAGTTTCAGTCAAAACATATTGTTTCTGGTTGTGTTGTTTATATCAATTAATAACTGTCATTTATTTTTTTAAGTTAAAAATAAACACATACTATATTTTAAATTTTAACCAGACTTTTAGAAATATTTTTTCTTAGCTTTAAGTCAAAAAACCATCATGAATATTATTTAGTAGAAAAGCTTCATTGATTGACCCATAAATTCAAAATTATGTCGAAAATTTACCTTGCAATCTGACTTCATTGCTTTGGGTTGTGTGGCACATTATATTTAACCACGAAACATTATGCTATTCATAATAATGCCAAAAAAAATCCTAATTTAATATATAAAAAATGCGATAGAATATTGCGTACTTCATGCTAGAAAACTACTCAAAGATTTGAAAAGTAATTATTAGATCTTTAGTGAAAGTTCTCTAGCCACAATATAAATAATTTATTGCTATTTTTTTATTATTAAAATTAAGAGAAGCGTAATTATGCTCCCATAAGACTTATATTTTATATTATTAAGTTCATTATTGACTCAAGTCTAGTTATTAATACCATTATCTCCGAACTCAGTCTCCTAACTTTTATCATCATATTAATTAAAGAGCCCATCAGTGACCAAAGAGTAGGTAGAAATTTGTCTGCTGTTTGACGTAAAACAACGGCATAAAATCAGTTCAAGTAATTAAATAATACAAAATCTACAACGTTTAACAATCATAAATAACAGCTATTCTTGAAAATGAAATGTTTTTAATTTTATCATTATTCGATAGAATAGAAAAGTATCTTATTTACTGATTACTTTTCCTTACATTGCCTTTTAATTAAATAAATACTTTATCAAGGTTTCGTAAGAAATAATATTTTGTTATTTATACAGCTTTCACAGTTCCTTTTAGTGAGAAATGCGAATAAAAACTGTCTATCTCCATTATAAATTGTAACGAAAAAAAACGATAGTTTTCCTTCAGGCGTTTTTTAAAACTTTGACAGTCTTTATTGCAAAGTACACATAAAATATAAAGATTGATATCATTCACTTTTAAAACGAACTTATATAAAGAAGTGTCAATTATCTGTTTAAAGTTAGATTGCCAAAGAATTCGCCATTCAATAATATATTTATATATCTACATGTATATAAAATCATCACAAGGGTCGAACGCTAGATTGTTATATTTAGATATATTCCAATTATATTCGAGTTCTATTTAGTATTCAATATCAACCGTTTTGTATTGTGTCAGTTAACAAAACGTTTATATTGTGTACTACTGTATACGTGAACGTCCTACTGAAATATTAAAAAGAACCTCTTGAACGACTACACTGCCTCCCTTGAATTATTGAACACTACATTTATTTTTGGGGCTACGTCGAGGGCAAAAAATAGCCATAATAACATTACGCAAAAAAAACGGCCAATCTATTTTATACACTGTGTGTATTAAATTAAACATATAAAATATAAGATTCGCCGTATTTCAATTCTTAAAATTAAAAGTTTCTCAAACTTTATTTAAACATTGAGAAGTTCGTTTTGTCGAGAGTAAATTTTTTCTCAAAGTCTCTTAAAAAGTTTTAAAAGTAGAACTTGCGAGCTCGCGTATTCAACAAAAAAAAGTTATGTATATAACATGAGATAATAAATCATGTAGTTAAAAGAACTCTGAGAATGATATATTATAAAATCACCTTTACCCCCTAAGCTTTTATTTGTGCACCTCATGAATTATAATGTCATCGATGTTGAATTTATTATTTTATTTTATACAAAAAATTATGTATATATTTTGCACCCTCGTGCTGCTAAAACCCTAATTGGTTCGGGCGATGTTTGTTATAAATTAAGACACCTCGAAAATTTAGCCCTTAACCGACTACAAGTGAATTAATTACCTTCTCTTATTTTTCGAGTGTGCTTTTTATAATATCATAACACCCTTGTTATAATACAACGTGTGTGTTTATGAGAATTATGTATGATGTTAAACAAATTAGGTCAGAATTGAACGGTGGACTTTGTTAATTAATTGTGTTTTACGCCGACGCTTTAATAAATAATTAAACATAGAGGATTAAATCTAAAGAAAGTTTAATTACTAAATAGTAACATTAGTTGTATATTTTGTTGTCTGTATAGTCTTAATAAATGTATTACAAATATGTATAATACAAATATTAATTTGTTAAGCATATGGTAGACATCTACTGGTGCTTTATGTAAAAAATATAATGATTAATTTTAGATTCAACTGCATAATGCTCTTTTTGAACATTTTAAAAATATATTTAAGCTTAAATTTTAAAATATCGTAATAGCAAAATAGCTTCTGTATATAAATTTAAGCACAATAGACCGGTAGTATGTCGGTGACTAATACGTAAAATAGCCGGGCTCAAATTTGTATTATGTTTGGGAGATCAAAATCAGTGTTTATTATATAATTCCGATTAATCTTCACATTTAAGGTTTTTCTATATTTTCCTAATCTCACGGATAAATATCGTGATGAGTAAATAAAATAAAATTAAGACAAGTTGTGCATTATTTATTTAAAATATATTTTACAGATTTACAGACTGATTTCGGTCTTGTGTTTCACTACTTAGTAGTTGTTTATTGTGTTTACTCCATTGTAACGCATTGGGCTAATGTATGTCATGTTTTAACGTAAGATCTACAATTTACCTCATAAAAATGTGAAAAATTATTTATATGTAAACTCACCGTATTAATATTATTTTTCAGTGAATTAATATTTTCACTAGTATCAATTTAATTTCGCTTACTAGGCCAGTTAAACTGTATCAAACAATTGATTTGTAATCGCAATGCTGAAACTGTTTTTATTCACTGCGCGGCTAATCATTTTGGCCTTAACAGGTAATGTGTCGCCCTACAACTATTATATTTTGGCGTACAGGATTTAACAAGTGGCATTCACAATTGTCAATTGAAAACAACGTCGCTTTTTTACACCTTACACGCCAGTCAAATGCTAGTTTAGAACAGCATATATTTTCACTAGCACAGCATATATTTTCACTAGTATAAATATATATCTACCAGTGATATGATTATACTGAAATGTCAGTAAAAATATATTTTCACTCTAACTTGTACTTAAAAAAGTATTCATCGTATTTATAAATAAAATTTATGACATCTACAAAAAATAGATACATTGTTTTAATTATACTGCTTAAATCATATTCACAATATAATCATCACATATTACAGATTTAGACATTAACAGACTTTATAATATATGCATTGTATAGTAAACTTTATTAAAGAACTACATAATTTTTAAATTAATTAATTAAAAACTTTTATATTGCATATAAAAAATGCAGCGTTTTATAATATAAAAAGTTTTTCAACGAAGTTAACTTTTATACAATAAAAGTAACTTTAAACTAATTACGCGTTTAAAAACTTAGACTTTATTTATTTATCATTTTTATGATTAAATAGAAAATATACTATTTGTAAAATTACATTTATTGTACTAATTATTAAAATTAGTATTTTATTAGTTTTTTTCATATATATTATTAAAATATATGCACACCTAAGATAGTGTTAATTAAACATATTCTAGCAATTGATAACTAAAGTAGCTTAGTTTTGTTTGCTTAAAGAAGTTATAAATTATAATCTAAAAACTAATAAATGTATAATATATATAATGAATCAAATGTAAATTTTCCAGTGATTCAAATCTTAGTCTTACAATATAATTAAGAGCATATTGATTAGTTTACGAATTAGTATATAGCTGTGAAAGAAACAATATCATCTGCTTCTTTTCCTGGTTTCAGAAAAAATATAATTTGAACAACCTTCCAGTGGGCTGTAAAGTAGTTTAATCTTATTAGTGAGTTGAATAGATTGGTCATTAATCTGATGACTTTCACTGGTAATTTTTTTTTATTTTGACGCACATATGCCGGTGTTTTTTTTACCTCAACTTCAAGAATCTATATTAAAGAATACCTAAAAATCACGGTGAAAAGTATGAACTGGAAATTATAAATAGCTTTAATATTATTATTATTAATAAATATACAAAAATCGTGATTGTCCAGATGAATAAAACCTTAAATTGTACAATTTGACGATGATTTTAAGGGTATGAATTTTAATTTAATTACATTTTTTTTAAATTAAGGCATGACAAACTTTAATAAAAGTCTTTTTAAAATCAGTATAAATAATATGTATTTGATAGCCTAAATTGAGATTTTTCGTCACAAAATTGGAAAAACTGCAGATTCGTTGCTACTGCTCTCAATTGACGAAAACCATGCTGTTCCTCAATCAAGTATCTTTTAATATGTTCTGAAACATAGTAATGAATATGATTTCTATATTCTAACCTCTTTATCGATTTGTGTGTTACATATAGTATCGGTAGAGATATGTATTATGATGATATTCTGAAATTAAAGCCAGTATTTTTATTATATTTTTTGTACAGAAATTATTATTAAAGCTAGATACAGCAATGGGTATGACTATTATTATTCGACCTGTGCTCGTTCGAGTCGACTTTTGATCACAAAAAGATTATGACGCCTGCCAAGTCGAAGATGACGGGCGTTTTCCGGGTTGTTTCGTTGTACACCAAAAAACACCCCATTTTTTTTGTTTTTCACGCCAGCTGGCGCCCTGGGCGGGTCTATCGGAACTCAACTATTTTCCGGCCACCGTCGAGTATTAAAAGCTCCAATCGTAAATAAACACCGAGGGGCGAACAAAGTCTATTTCGGTTCATTTGTCCCGCTCGCTTAAATGCCAAACGTACCCAAATTATGACCATAAAGGACCAAAGCGGCGGTGGGACGGCCAGTGAAAAATATATTTTCGGGAAAGCGAAAAAAGCGACACAAAAGTTTCCGGGGCCATTATTTACGCGCGCGGCCCAAGGCGGAGTCTGTCGAACCGATAGAGCTTTTCGGAAAAATTTCGAATCCAGCCCTGTTGTTTTATTTATTATATATACCTATGTGTATGCGGTTGTTTTCTTGTTTCTTTGACACGCAAAAGCCGCGCGTTCGCTTTTGCGTGGCGTGGCACGAGAGGTCAGGGTTGGTGAATTAATTTATAGGCGTATTTTTGTGGTGAAGCGAATGAAAAAATATTTTTAATTATGCCATTGAATGATATGGGTCATGGTAAGCTACAAAACATAGTAAGTTAGAGTAGTAATTATTTTGAAAATCTGCAGCACTAATAATACAATAAAATAAAAATTAACAATAAATCGACGTCTGACAAAAACGCATTTATATGTTTATGAATTTATTTCAAATAAATTAACAGGTTATCCCAATGCTTCACAATAGTTAAAAAAACAATACAAAATATTACAATTAGGCATTCTAATAATTTTCATTTTTCGAGAAATAAGAATTTCGATTTCAAATTTCTCGAGAAACTTTGTATGTAACACAATAAAGTATTTCAGATACATTATTAAATATTATTCTTAAAATAACCCTTTAGAAAACACATACCATCTGAAGTAGCATCAAACATCTTCGTTCTTTTTTTTTTTAAATTTCGGCTGTCCGTTAATCCATTAAAATTTAAACACAGTCTGTGCGAAGCGCTTTTACCCCATTTTATATCTTTGTTTTGTACCATACCTTTTTAATTATTAATATTATTAAAATTGCACTATATTACGAATATGTTGTATTGATTTCAGTCAATTATTTTAGTATTCGAAAAGAAGTGGAAGATTGCTTAATGTATATTCTAAAAAATATAAATCTGTCAACAGAATTTTATGATTTCAATGTAAAAAAAAAATGAAAAAAATTTGGATTTGATTTTGTTTTTAATAATTTTATTCTTGAAGTAAACAAGTAGATGAACTTTTAGGATATATATAGAGATTATTATTATTATATATTACTACTAATAATGCCTATGTGTTTTGGACTTAATCCCGAATAAGTAATAGAATACCATATTCGAAACGAGTATTCATGATTGGCAATCTTTTGTCCGCTAATAATTAAATTATTAAGATTCAATAGATACACTGAAGCATAATTATAATATTATATTTATAGTATAAGATATAAAATGGCACATATCTACGTTTCTCGTCGTTGATTCTCAATAGGTAACTATCCTTAAAGAGAATCTTATATGCGATAACCTGACGTTAACCTGACGAAATAATGGTAATGTTTAGTTGCTTTCGTCTGAAACTTTGCACTCTAAAAAATATGATAATTGTTAGTTTAAATTTGACAGTTGCGAAACGTCCAATTGCTGTTCAAACCCAAACCTAACCTAAACTAATATAAGAATGGTATAATGATTAATTTGTTCAAGTTAAATTTGGGTTTAAATACATTACAAACAACTATTGGTTTTTGAGCGTGGCACCGTGCCAACTTAAAAGCACCCAAAATATAGTAACAGTTACATTTTTAATATTTTGAATGATTTTTTTGATCGACTTTAAAACTAGGCGGGATGCTACTGTATATGTCTATTTTTTAAATAAACTTTTATAAAAATAAAATTGTAGAAAAATATAAACCGTGCATAGAAAATTAGCAATTGAACATCTGTTCCTGTAAACATGCAGGAATTCATACTTCACTAATTTCTGCAAAATTAAACAAATTAAGTTTGGAAATGTTACTTTATCTTTTATATTCTCTTGATCTTTCCCTTACAGAATATGACATTTTAAATGAGTGATAATATAAATACCTTTGTCTACTTCACGACCTTTAAAAATATTTTTTTCTATGAACAATTATTTAATTTAATATTAAATTCCTGGCAGAAGATCATTTCTGTAAATCGAATATATTCTGATTCATAGAATTGTAGATTAGCGTTTTATTTTACACTAAAATAATTGACAACTGTATATAAAACAATCTGGTTATAACTGACTGTTTATATATTATTTTTAACTGTATTATAGTCCAGTCAAATAAGGGTTTAACCTCGGAATGAAAGATAACAAGCTGAAATTTTGCACAGACCTTTGTTTTGACGTTCTAAATATATGGTGAAAAGTCTCAAAAGATATCGTGTCTGCTAATCAAGATATTAAAGGTCAAAGGTCATAAAAATCGTTTTTTTGCAAATATCTCGCCTCTTTTGCGTCGCATGTCATTAAATGTTTAACAAAACTTATAGAAAATAAAATTTTCTACAAGTTTGTTTTAATTTATTTCTTCGTATGGTTAATGGTTTTCGAGATATAGCGCGGGGAGTGGGAAGCGCGCATCCGTTTATAGGATAACGCTATGTAAACTACGGAGCCAGAGTTACCTGTACATTCTTCTACAGTTTCGTAGAAAACATCGCAAATTGTTATCTGCTGAATGAACCCATCTAAAGCATTATAACTCTCAATTTCCATATCTTCAAAAATCATCATCGATAATGCAAAAAGTAATACGTATGGCCTCTGATACTTCTTGCAAAAGCGGGACCATCCAACATTTTGTCGACAGAATTCGATGCATAAATTGTACTGAGAGCTTCCTTGATTCCGCTTCCATTCATTATATACCCTATGCATCCAATAAAAGACATAAGCATATGAAAGCCTCCTAGTTTCACAACTACTCTGGATAAGTCTGAGCTAGCATCTGAAGCTGCTACGATTTCACGTGCTTTTATGTACAACGGCTGATCAAAAGTTATTAAGCATGTTCTTTATTCATGTTTCTTGGCATTGTTTATAGCACACTGTAATGTAGTGTAAATTGTGTCCACATTACTCACAGGATGATGAATAAAAGTAAGAAACAGAATCCGAGAAGTTACAAAGTTCTCATTGTTTTTTGTAAGTTGTTCAATAAATCCATTCCACCCTGGCAACGGTGAGATATTTTTCCACTTTCCGTACTTCCACAACAAATCAACTACATTAAATATTTGTTCGGTTAGTTCTTCTACATCATTAAAATTTTGAACTTGAATCTCTTGCTCAATCCGGGTACGACATGATTTTCATGCACTAGAAGGGGTATATGTGATAGTGCTGCTAACTCCTTTGCACTTGGTTTTGTTGTAAATTTCTTTATGCGGTCATCAGATATAACTTCAGGTTTTGGAGTTATTATTTTTATCATTCCCATTATATGAACAGTATTATAGCCATCAAGAGTATAAATATTTTTCTGCATTATCTGCTGCATACTGTACTAAGGCACTTGACTATGATGGTTGATTACGAGGCTGTGGGTGATAAACAGCTGAAATTTAACATTTTACAGTATCACTATATGAAGCGAAAAAACCTAAACTTGACAAAACATCCAAAAGTCTTTTTGGATGTTTGGCCTATCTGTATTTTTTCTATGAAGAAATACAGATAGGCCTATTAATAACTGCGAAGAAAAGGACCGTTTTTGTATGGAAGTCATTATAGCATGACTTATAGCTGTGTATATCATTTTAAAATGCCCCGTCTTTCCTTTTCTGTTCTTTATAATAACTTCTTGCAGAAAATGTAATAAAGTTTTCGGAATTTCTTCATTAATATTTTACTCGGGGGCGGATAAGACTTGGTCTCAACAACAGAAGATCGAATATCTTCTCTAATAATCGCCGCAGCAGCTTCCACTACGCGCAAGTGTTCTTCTTCCGAAGTGCCTTTTTTATTTTCATACCAAGCTATGGATAAAACTTAAGCTCGAGCATCGCGAAAAGAAAAAATAGGGAATGATCCAATCTTCGTTATAACTATAATATCAGTTAAATATTTTTCTCTTAATTTGGAAATGATCTTCTTATCATCTGGTACATACTCCGTAAGGACATCTCTCAACTCTTTCAATTTTTTCGCACAAATTTCTTGTCGAGCAATATTTAATTTTTAATTCCTAATAATACAATGAAGAAAGTAATAAAATTATGGTTCAAACGGCTTGCCGAGACCACTTTTTTCACGATTGTTTACTTTTTCAAAGCTTATACCAAGTTAAGCAGGTAGAAATACTCGCTGGATTCTATAAACGGATGTACGCCTCCCACTCTTCGTGCTATACCTCAAAAACGGTTAATGATACAAAACAAATATTAGAACTAAACTTGTAGATAATTTTATGCTTTACAAGTTTTGTGAAGCATCTAATGACGTGCAACGCATAAAACGCGAGATATTTGCAAAAAAACAAATTTTGTGACCTTTGACCTTTGATATCTTGATTAGCAGACACGATATTTTATGAGACTTTTCATCCTGTCCTTAGAACATCAAAACCAAGGTCTGTGCAAAATTTCAGCTTGGTATCTTTCATTCCGAGGTTTAGCCTTTATTTCGCCTTATTTGACTGGACTATTATATATTAAACTGTTGGGCACTGCATTTATACTTTCAATATTAATTAATCATACTTATTTTAAAAAAATTTGTGTACCTTACTGTTAATTTCTTTGTATTTATTAATACGTTTCTGAGTACATAAGTCGTTCACAGAAACACCCAAAGTAATGCTTTTATTGCAAAAAAATTAAGACTTACTTAAGGATATCCGTGACCCTTAAAGACTAGTTACAAAGCAAATATATTTGCTCACGCACGCACGTTCACATGTGTTTTAATATTCAGAATTGGCCAAAATGAAATATCCGATCAAAGCAGACGAGCGATAAGATTTATTATGTTTTTCTTTGTGTCGTTATTGCGTTCGCTGCCTTATGCGTACGCATTTTCTCACTACGATCCGTATTCAATCATTTTCTTTTAATGTAAGAGAAAAGAAATGAGAAATAATACGATTCCTGCGAAGGCTTGATATCAATTTCGCTTTTTCATTATTGTGCGCGCGTGTTTAGGTTTTACGTTTTTAGGCCGGATTTTACAGGAGTATGAAAGTCCAAATATAAATGAGTTTTTTATATTCGAATATGTATATACATAAAATATTTACTATAAAGCTTAATTAACTATTTCTATAGTCGAATCCCAAATTGGTAATAAAATATTCATTAGTCATGTACAGTCTGGAATCAGCTTGGGGTGTGCGTTGTTGTTATATTTTGTGAATTTAGTCGGTGGCTTATTTGCATATAATATTGAAAGTCACACTGTTTGTCCAATGGGGAACAAAGTGATAAATCATCCCTTAAATATACACCCCTTTGTGACGTAGTGTCAATTATATGTTTGAACGGCGTTTGAAATATCCAGGGGCGCCTTTTGAAGATATTTTTGTGTGAAGTACAACTGATTGGATAATTAAAACAGTTATTCAAAGTACCAAAAATATGTAGGTTATCATCACTCTATATCTGAATTTAATACATATTTACTACTATTATATTTTATTTTTATATTCCCCTAAAACAACGCTATCAACTCCATCGTCGCTCTAATTTGCAATAAACTTAACTGTGTAATGAAATTATGTAAAGTTTAAACTAGTCCACTAGCCTGGTAACAACTTAACACAATTTCACCCACGTGAATTACGAAGCGCTACACTGATGGCTTTTTCACGTGACGACTGAAAATTAACCCGTTGATTTATACGGAGCGCAGCGGGATTTTTAATCTCGCCTTGGCCATTATTCAAAATCACGCTATTTTGCCCCCTGCGACCGATATACCCAAATTCGTGTTGAAATCTAAATTGTAACCCTTTAAGAAGCGAAAGAAATGCTATTCATTGAACAAGGAAATTAACATGCATGTATCATGCACGAATATCGAGAAAATACTCTTTAACAAAAAATAATTTTCAATGATATTGCAAATAATCGCGGCTCCTTTACCACATAGTTTGTCTTAAAACTTCTGCCTCGTTTTGTATTAATAGATTCAACTATCGCGATATGTTGCATGCATATAACATATTGAGTACTGGTCCTAGCAAATCTTTCTTAAGGATGTAAATCTTGCTTGCCCAAAATGTATATATCTGTTACTTAAGACTCTCAACTAAATATTTGATAGACTTAGTAACAAAGTGCATAGTTCAGGAAGAAGTTATTTTATTTTTTATTTGAGTCTTATGTACCATACCTAATCAAAAGCTTAAGCGACATCCAGAAACATGACTAAACAAATATATCTTTTTGTTCAAATGTATAATAATAACTTGAACCTGGAAATTAGTAACGTGAAATCATCTGCTGATTAAGTGTTAAGTTTCAGGCGCTTAATGAGTTTCTCAAGTAACTTACAAATAACTACACTAAGCGATATTGCTAAGTTCTCATCTCCTATCAGAAATTGGCATTTATACTGTTTACTGCTGCACGAAATAATTTAGTAGAATTGCATACAAACTATTCTCTCAAAACTCGTTAAAATGAGATGCAACATAAGTGGTTGATTGTCAATACTATCACATAGAAATCCGTAGTAATATCGACAATTATAGCTTTTATATTTTTAAAACAGTATATTGAAGTGCAGACAAACTCTGAAGCAAAATGCGAGATGCGACGTCTGTGTGTATTTCTTTCACTTATTTTCCTCTGAGAGATAAGTTAGCTTAGTGTGTATATTGAACTTGAACCAATTTTTAGAACTTTCGTTAGGTTAGAACAGCAAATGAATTGAGTATCATAGACATTTTAGCACCTATCAGTTAAATTATATTTTCGCTAGTAGAAATATATATCTACTGATGAAAATGTATTTAGAATTAAGACTGTTTTTCTAAATTTTCTTTGAGGGATAACCCGAGAATTTTCGGTTTAGAAACAGGGACAGCATTCTAGCTTTTTTTAAGGTAAGGCAAAAGTAGGATAGAGTCGGTAGTCGTTTTTTTTTAATATTTCGATTTCATTAAGACTCATAGTATTTCATTAAATTACGTGATTTTTTTCTGTCCCTCCCCCAAATGACATACTTGACATTGTACAAAATAATCTTAAACCAATAACAATATTAAGAGTTGATTTATTTTATTTAGCAACTGTATGGGTAAAATATTTTTTATTTTAATATTTGCATCATATACTGATTTTAAATGTAATATGTCTTCAGATAACAGCTCACTAAGATCATTATTTAAGTCGCGAAAAAATACATAAAACTGAATGCATTTATTTATTTTCATGCATCGAATCTAGTTGGCAAATTACCGATAATACAAGTTATAAAAACATTAAATTTATATAATTAATCTGGTGTTGTAGTTGATTTTTCGTTATTTCTTTGCTTCTTCCTTAGGTATTCGATCTGAATTTTAGATCGAATACCTAAATTTACTGTTACTTATTTACATTCGTTAAATATTTTCTCTCATGTCTAATAATGTTTATACGTTTAAAAAGCAATAAAGTCAACAATAATTAGCAAACAAATTTTACACAAATGGAGCCGCATCAAAAAAATACACTCTTTTCCTTTGATTAATAACGCTTATTGTGAAAATACTTCCTAAAAAGTGGTGCCTTTGAAGGCAATGTTCCACTTCTTTTATTTATTTTAGCTTGTGTAAAAAAGGCAAAAGAAACGCATACATCGCAAACAACTAGTTTAGTTCTGATTTGTTATTTGATGTCAGTTTTTAGTTTTTTTTATAAATATATTCTTGATATGATTTTTTTCATAGTCAGGCCCCAAAAATGTATTATTGCTTATAAGACCTAAATTATTGATCCAGAATTTGAAAAAAAAATGTAATAGAATTGCAATTATTACTAATCATTTGACTATTTTTTTTATTTTAAAAAGTTAAATGTTTAATATACATAGACTTTAAATTAGTACAAATATGTATGTATTTTTATATTAAAATAACAAACTAAACTTTATCATTTAAAGTAGAAATGCTTATTAAAATCAATACTAATATATTTTTATATTTTAGTTTTGTATTAAATATAAAAAATTTTAAACATAATAAATAAACATAATAAAGATTTAGTGCCGAAACATAATTCAAAACCGAATAAGCAGCAAATAATCTGATGGTGTCTGTGTAGTAATTCAGCTCTGGTATTATCCACTACAGTTTCATGAAACTTGGTCAATCCTGGGTAGCGGATGTCTACTGCTATAAAAACCAACTGACTACCACTTTCAGTAATTATACTAAATTTGCCAAAAACACTATATAAAATTTATAACAAGCTGCGGAAAACACCTTTCATTAAGGCTTCTTCGCTGTCGATAGCTTAGATGCATACTTTGATTACTTATACTGCTTCTTGTTTGAGATATAATTAACTAAGCTTTTGATATTTAATTACTTGATAATATAGCGATTTTATCATCTTACGAAAACATTCGAGATGTATACTAACCAGTTTTCTAATTGAAAATTTTACATAAAGGACAAAAACAATCTGATTGTTATTTTAGTGTCAGTAAATATATGTATTAGAATATTGTAAGCAAAGTATTAATAAGTATTGGGGAAAGAAAAAACAATATATATATCTCACCATCAATCCACCTGTAAAAAAAAGGCTTTTTGTTGCCAATTACATGAATCTATTTCTGGCATGTCCTAGCTATCCTTTACAATTCATTTTAACCAATTTGAACCTTTAATTCTCCATCCATATGTGTTTTCTTATCGAACCTTTAACATTATACTCGGAGCCCATAAATATCGTTTTAAACGTCGGTAATTGCGACCGGTTCTGTATGAAGCGGTCCCCGTAGGGTTCCGGGATCCCTCCGGGAGGGCTCGGGGACTCTTTATTCTAATAATCCTGTTAACCGTTATCAAATTTCCCGTTCCGATACTCAGCCGAGCGCTGTGGGTTCGCTAAATTTGATGAACGCTCATAATAAATCTGAGATAATAATATAATATTTGGGTTTATTTTCAGAAAAGACCCAGATTTTACAAAAAGGTTTTAACGGTAAACATAATATTTATAGATTTTTCAATAGGATCATTGACATTACATTTTCATTGCAACAACTTTTGCATATGCTTCAATGTGTCAATACAATTAATATTGTAAGTCTAATAATATATATTTTTTTATACCACATAGCATTTGATATTATACTTCAAATGAAGACGACTCAGTTATCTGTCTATTATCCTATGTACATATTTGTTAACCATTAAAATACATATATAAAGTATACCATGTCAGTCCGTTCGTTTCACTCCATGTTATAAACACTAAAACGATAATACACCGGAAGCGTATAAAAACTTATAAATGTCAATGGGGGTAGATTTATATTTCAGGGTTCAATTATTTAGCTCTCTCGACCCGCCTCTGACTATCAATAAGGGGTGTTCCACAAAAAAACTAATAACTGATATTGCTTTATATATTTTTATTTATATAAAATATTATTACAATACATAAATATGTATGATACATACAACTAATGCGTTATGTTAGTATCATATATTCGTGTTTTTATTTAATATACTTTTCATTTCTTTTTATCAAAGCAAATTCGCTCATACATTACCATTTCTATATTCAATGTCAAATGATCCTTACTCACATTTCATATGAAACAAGAACTCATATATTATATAAAATGTGATAAATAATATATAATATTAGTAATCCATCATCATATTAATTATATCTCAAGGGTAGAATAGATGGATTCTTCTTATTACAAAAAAAAAATCATATGTACATAGTATATGTGTATATACACAGGCGTTGTTTTTCTTTTTATGTATACTTAATCTGATATGTATGTACATAAATATTGTATCTAAAATTTGTGTACGTAAAATTCATATCGAAGCTCTGGATAGAAAGTTCTGCTAAAAGTTTACCGACGTAAATGTGTTAATAAATGATTAATAATTTAATGGAAAAGGGCAAAGTTCAAATATTATAGAATATAAATATAAATTAAGTATTGTAATATCGAAGAGCTTAAAGAGTCATTACTCAAAATTTTCACAAATTCTAATAATAACTCCTTTTAAAAAATAAATTAAATCGGAATTTCTTAAATGTTTAAAAGCTCTTTATAGTCTTACAAAAAAAATCTTTTCAATTTTTAATTATTAAATCTGGTTTAATTTATAATAATAAATAGCTATGTATATAAAATTAGTTAATAATTTTTTTTTAATTTAGCTTATATTTATGTCTATGATACATTGGAAGTGTATTACTAATGTAAATATATTTTTACTAGCATTTTAATAAAATCAAATCAGAATACATTTTCATCGTTGGATATTTATTTGTACTATTGAAAATATAATTTATCTGACAAATATATGTGATCGAAAATTGACAGCAAATTTCGTTTCAAAAAATATGTTTCATCCACGCAGTGAATAAATTCAGCTTCTTTGATATTGCTTAGTAAAATTATAAATCAATTGTTTGATACATGTTAACTAGTCTAGTGAAAATATAAACATTTACTAAAAAATGTCTATTTGCTGTTTAAACTCAAACCTAACCTGAACGATTTAAACAAACCCAACATGATCTATTAAAGGCTCTAAAAATTTGCTTTATTCGCTTAGGATAGGTTTGGGTTTGAACAGCAGTTTCGCAACTGTCAAATTGAGTTTCACATACATTTTAAAGCAGCATATAGAAATATATGTACGATATGATTTTACCAAAATAGATATGATTTTACCAAAATAGTTTTTACTAAAATTGGGCTTCATAGATATTTCATAGCAGCATTTAATTACACTGTTAGTCAAAATATATTTTGGCTGATTAAAATATGTATCCATTTGTGAAAATGTATTCAAATATGATTTAACTTGAAACAATTAGTGAAACTTTATTTATATACATATATTAAAATATAGATTTATATAATAATATATTATACGTAGCAAACAATTTAATTTTATTCAATTGGGTAAACATGTTTATAAAAATTTACTAAAAACTCATTAATTTTTTAATTTCAATATATATCATAAATAAATTTAATACATATAGTAAACAATCGGTTTATTTTTAGTACTTTATAAAAAAATATTGATCGTTTAATGTATTTACCATTTTATTTTGATATAAAAAAGATATTACTTGTTTCGCTGTAATGTTTATGTATTATACATTATTGTTTTTATTTATTCTTCATAGTTATAATACTTTTTTTGTTAAACTTAACAGTCAATATATTTTTTTAGTTGATTTAAAGTCATAATAAAGTTATTAATATAATTTAGATTGATAAAGCACAGAGTTTTATTACTACTTTAAATAAAATAAAAACAATAAATTTGCTAATAATATCAGCACCAGCTACGTATTTTTTTTAATTCAGATTAATTTCTAACAATAAAATATAAATAGTATATTTTTAATAATTGGAATGTATATAGCTTTTTCAATTCACAGAAAATATTATTTTTAATTCATAAATTATTGCATTTCTATGCTTAAAAGTAATATAATATATTAGTTGGAAAGTGTATGTGTAATGCCTTTGATTATAGTTGACTAATGACTTAATTATAAACCCTGTAACATAATATAATTATGTTACAGGGTATATAATTATGTTGTTAACATATAATAATAATTTATAATAGTTAACGAATAACTTCTCAAAAAAACTACAAATGCTATTCACTAAAATAATCAATATTTTATTTTACTAATGGGACGATTTTGTAAAGAACTAATAATAACACAAAAACAATATTTCATTGTTGCAATTTATAGAGATTTATAACTCGTGTAGAAATCTCTGAAAATCATACTAGACCATCTAGTTTTTGTAACACTTATTACTACCTTTTTACTCTGAAAACCCATTTTAAAGAATTTGTTTTTAAGTACATATATAAAGAAATAACAGCAAAGTTAAACAGCTTTTTTGAAATTAATCATTTACAAACAGTGTTTCAAAGAGAAATTAATTTCCGTACGTTTTTCCTTGTAGTAAAATTGACTGTTTTTAACAAAACTAGCGTTTTTCAATTTCTATCGATTCTGAGAGATCGTAATTAATCATTAGCGTGATCGTAATTAGTCATGCTTAGTGACAAAAATAGTTATAATTATTAAAATATATGTCACTGATTTACAGACTTTCATATTAGTCTATTGTATCGCTACTTATTTAGTTTTAGTTTTTGAGTGTGCTAACGTCATTGTAAATTAGTATATTATATAATAATTCGATAATATATACTTTGAGAACCACTGTTTAAATTTGTTCTTAGAAAGCAAAGCCTGAAACATTTTTAGTCACACCCTATTTTCCAATCAATAGTTTCCGAACAAATTATCCTCATCAATAACGTCTATTGCATTTACTCCATTTTTTTCATTCTCACACACATACTATACGGTTAATGCAATTTTCACACGCGTCTCCCTTTTTTTGCAAAACGACCCTCTTTATAGTGTAATTTATATCCCGTCACGGCTCACAAAACACTCGAACTCGACATCCGCATCAAAGCGCGTGTGTTCGATTTCATCCTTCCATCCATCGGGATATCCCGGAAACTCACGTCACGGATCTCTAGATCTATGGATCCTTTTTAAACAAACTGCATACACGCACCTATTGTTCTGGTGACGCGTGTCAAAAAGACACGAATTTTGTGCAATTGCCCACCCCCTTTATGTGCGGAAATGGCAATTTCCTGTTTGATGATACGAAACGAACCTAATCAATGTGTGTGCAATGAGTTCGTTTATTTTATGACACAATATAAAGGGATGATACAATAAAGTATCTGAAAGTTGATATAATGATTATTTGACTCACAGTGTATGATTCACCACCTGTTATATTTTTATATAATATATTTTTTAATATATACAGTGTGTTTTGTGAGTGCGATTTTATAATAACACTGCGCTTTTTTATTGCGTGCGCTTATATAAAATAGTATGTGAAGTTTTTTAAAAGTGTCAATAGCAATGAATGACTGAAGTAGAGCTAAAAGGCAAACATAATTTAAATATATGTTCATTTATGTATGTACGTTAACCCAGGAAAGGCCAATTTTATTTTCACCTATCCTTTGAAACTAATTATTTTTTATTGATCTGGTGAATGTACATATTAACAAGCAATAGAATAAAATAATTTAACACTTTTATTTTATCTAAATCTGTGCTTTTAGAAGTTCATATCTAAAATTTAACTGATGTTGCAATCAATGCGACAAATCTATTATTTTGCATATGAGATTTTTATTTTGACTTGGTTTTTGCCAATGTATTTTCCTGAAAAACTATATTATACAATCAAATAGGTAATATTTATTACTATATATTATTCAATAATTATATCATTTTTAGTCTTAATGATAAATTATCAATTTTGTCAATTCATTAAATGGCAATATGGCACTATTTCCAAATGCATGCCTATTTTATGGAAATAAATTATATCTTTATACAATGTTCTAGATATAAATATACTATTGTATATATTATAGTTATAATTTGCTCTAAAAGTGATACAATAAATATAAAAACATATAATAGAATAGAGAGATTTAATATTATTATTACGGTGTACTAAATCACAAAAATAACAATAAAAATAAATCTCACAATGATATTATGTAATATGGAACGTAAAGGTAAAACGTGCGCTTATATGATAGAAGTTTTTTTCCGAAATTGAAAAGCTTTATGTATGTTTGATAAATTTTATATATACATATAATATGTACAAGCTATAATAGTAGGACATCATTTAAAAATAAATAATCCGACATATTTATAGAAGACTCTTTTTATGATTCAAACCAGAAAATTTTTAGATACAGTTTTTTTTATTTGGATAATTATTTAAAAGGAAAAATGTAAACTGCTCTAAAGCGTGCTTAGGTAATTATCTGATTAAATGTACCCAAATTTTATAATGAAGTTGGGAATTATGCAAGTTCTAGATGAGCGTGGGTTTCAGAAAAAATAAAAATTTAATAAAATTAGCTCAGAAACTACCAATACTAGATAATTAATGATTGGGCAATAATCATTTAGTTTAACGATTCCTACCGTTTATTTTTTGTATATTTATCATTATAAAAATAATTAATATTTTAGGTCCACTGTAATAGGTTTGTCAAAAAAGCGTGTTAAAAGCGTAATAAATCAAATGGCTAATAAACTTTACGATTTGTTTTGATATTTTTTTAATAAAACAAGCTCTAGATAAATCGTAGGTTTCAGAAAAAAATATGCTTGAAAACTTTCAAGGCTAGATGATTGACCAGAGGCACTTAATGATTGCATTTCAAATAATCAAAATTTACTCTTGATTGTATTTTTTAATAGTATTTAAATATTTATTTATTATTACTGTAAAATCATGATAAATAAAATAAAATTGACTTGAAATTAAAAAATATATACAGAGCGACTGTGAAAAAACGCTTAAAATCGTGTAAAAATCGTAATCATAACGACTTGTTTTTTCTCGAATTTTTTTTAAGAATAATGCATAATAACAATTTATCATTTTTTTTAAATTCTCATAATGATTTATTGTAATAAAAAATTACAACTTCTGTAATTTAAAAGAAATATAGTTGCATTCAGAGCAGGTAGTGATCAAAGGGACAAAATTTTCTGGTTAACACAATGTAAGTTAGATGACCGATTATAGGAGTTACGATAATAAAATATTTCGTTCCTACTTTCTTGAATATTTTCTGGTCAACAAAATATTAAACATGCAAGGATTCGTTCGCTAGCTAAATAAAAATTCAAAAATATGCTATTTTAAAAAAAATACGAGAGAAACTGTCGTGTCATAAAAAGTCACCGTTAATTAAACATGCATTAAATATTTTAATCGTAGATTTAATAGTATCTCAAGAATTTTAAATAAATTAAAAATGAAAAAAATATGAACTCGTATGTTCTGAATGATTATTATAAACTTGCATAAATATTGACTTACCTATATTTCTGTGAAAAAAAAACCGTAAAATATTTTCTAAATACAAACATATGTATTCTGTTAGGTCAGTACAAATATACAAACCTTAATTCACTAATAAATATATTTATTATATTATGTAAAATCTTGAATAACTATTAAGCGTCCACTTAAGGCTATATATATATACTTTGTAATATACGGATATTTTATTATAGTATCTGCAGTATATACGTTCAAGATTTTCCCCCAGGCATTGTAGATTTTTCTAGCCGAGTATCACGAGAGAGTCATAAAGAGGATTTGGTCTGATCCAGTGTCTAGTGCCTGGAAGGTCTGAAATGTATGCAAGTAGATTAGTGGTGTGAGAGCACAGCTTCAAACCTGGCGACGATAAACGTTGATGACTTTAGATGAAGTAGCTTACGTTTTTACGGCACTATAGTACGTGAAATGTGTTGATAGTGTTTGTAGTTGAAATAGTAAATATATCTACATAATTAATAGTTATTCTGTTTCATTGTATTGTGTATTCTATTTAGATCCACTTAACACAGAATTAATTTATCGTTACCGAAATTAAATTCTACGAATTATTAATTTAATAAGTATCCGCTGATCCCAATTATACATTTATTATAAATTATGTTATTAATAGAAAGTAGATTTCAATTATAGATTAGTGTTTACACGGTGCTGTAGTTGAGTACATTTCTGAATTAAATTATTAATAAATAGGAAATTAATTTATTGCTCTTAACTTAATAAGATTAAAAGCTTTTAATATATATATTGAAGATCTTCAGACTTTCTGCAAGAATAGTTCATGTATATCTCTATTTTCATTAAATTAAAAATATTTATTTATTGTGAAAGCAAAACTATTTTTTTATAGTACGTTGCATATGCAATATATTTATGTATATTACTTTTTTATCTCTGTTTTGTTCCTTCTTAAATTTATAAAGTATAAATAAAATTATCACTAATGTATTTATAGAGTTAGATGCACTGTTGCACAGCTTATAAACTTGCAAACGAACGAAAAGTCAGAGCACGCTGTTGCCATAAACAAGGCACATCGTCGATCCTTTGTGCAAAGCCACAACAAAGTATACAGCCTCTCAGGCAGCTTACTTGTAACATAAGCCTCAATTTAAAAACTTAAATTGCCAGTACCACTCACCGCTGGCTCTTAAACTTGCGCCACAAAGCGATTTGCCACAAGACAGGGTAAAAAATCATCATTTAGCTTAAAACGCGAATTCGTATTCCTCCTACGCGTAGTTGTTCTAGGCTCGATCCTAAGTTTCATTTGGAACGAAAGTGCATTCGGACGATTTGTCCCCTCTGTTATTGCGCGAAAGTGTCAGGGGTGGCCAAAGCAATATGCGCCAGTCAAACTTTACGACGTCTGCTGTTGCATCATGAGACATTAGCGAGATTCCGTCGGTTAATTCCGTCTCTCCTCCTCCTCCTGTTGATACTTGCGGATGCCTCGTAGGAAAACTTTACCAGATGGTATTATGCACAATATTACCTCTAGACTAGATGAAAATTGGTATGGGGAAATTTAATTTGTTCATTATGATGAAGATACTTCTAAAGTCACTATGACTCTCTGCTCTATACTTATGTTATAATAATAACAATTAAAATAACACACTTATTTTACCAGTATCATTGATTTAATATTTTTTAATTATATTTAAAAAAAAAAATTGTTAATCATCGATGGATTTCGGAAAAAACTTTTCAACCAGTCTGTAACAGCCGCTCAAAACTTAAACATGTAAATTGCTATCTATGGTTCTTGATTATCAATTTTTGCCGTATTATAGAACTATAACGTCGCAAGGATTAATTACACTTTTTTTAATCAAGAATAGTCCTTCAGTTGTACGATAGATTTTTGCGATACATTGTTGAAGGATGTTATATATAAATTTATATATAAACTTTTTTTAAAAAACACACAAATTATTAAGATATCTTCAATTTATTTTTAATATTCAAACATTTTGCGTGTTTCATTATTTATAAAAAATATTATCAATTAAATTTCCGCCTCTGGACCTTTTGCAGCGGCCAATCCTTTCGACAACTTTTCGTACATCTCAACTATAACTTGTGGAATGTTGGGTTTTAAGTGCTCCAACGGCGATCAATTCATCGCATATAATTGGCAACTAGTTGCTCTCCCCCCCCCCTCCTCTCCAGAAAAGTCTACATTATTTAATAAAATACTATGAAATCGGTACATTAAAAAAACGACCACTGACTATCCAACTTTTGCCTCCCTCCCTTGAAAAAGCTGAAATGACGTCCTTGATTCCAAACCAGAAATTCTCGAGTTATCCCTCAAATTTTTTTTAAAAAGATCGTATACTTATCATTACTTATATACATGCGATGTACAAATATTACAGTGAATATGTATTTTTCAGTGAAATTATATTTTCACTAGTGAAGTTCAAATACATTTTTACCAGTAGATATATATATTTCTACTAGATATAATTTACCTGATAGGTGCGAGAGTAGTTATATGCTGCTCTAAAATGTCTATGAAACTCAATTTGATAGTTGCGAAACATCCATTTTCTGTTCAAACCCAAACTTAACCTAATAAAAGTTCTATAACTAATTATAGTTTTATAACTTTTATTAGGTCAAATCCAAAATATTTCTCTCATGGGCAAATAATTGGAGGAAGAAGTACAGACAGATGTTGTATTTTGCATATTGCTCAATAGTTTGCCTGCACTTGGATGTTACGTTTTAAAAATATAATTGCTATTCTTACCAATATTACTACGGACTCTAATGCGAGAGTATTGGTCAAAGTATATTCAAATCGAATTTTGATCAATAGGAGGGCGCAAAAACAATTATCACTTCTCAGAAGTCAAAAATTCACGTCAAAAGCAATAAAATCGTGTCGGCGCCATTGCAGTGGGAACCACTGCAATGGCGCCGACACGATTTTATTGCTTTTGACGTGGATTTTTGACTTCTGAGAAGGGATAATTGTTTTTTGCGCTCTCCTATTGGTCAAAGTTCGATTTAGATGTGCCTCATTAGATTTTCAGTTATTTTAAATCATATACTGTGATAAAAAACGTCCAAATATGAACGTTAGATAACAGCGTTTCTACTGCAACGGCGACGGCACGATTTTATTGCTTTTGACGTAGATTCTAATCAAGGAACCCCTTGAATTTAACCAGAAAAATGCATGGCATTTAATGAAATGCAAATAATAAAAAACGACCACTTCCCCCCCCCCTCTCCCCTGCTGAAATTACTTTTATGACTTTTTTCATATTCATTTCTAAAATTCAATATGTTTTACAATAATTTATTAAAGTTAAAAAAACTATATTCTTTTTTAATAATATCCTAATCTTCGCATATTAGAGCTAGCCGCTTATTTGGAACAATGTTTATTGGGCCAATCAAGCGGAATCTACTGTAGATGAATCATGTAGTTTTAATATAATATAAAAATACATATAATATTAATAAATGTAATTCAATAAGGAAACTATTATTCCATATATTTGAAAAACCTTATTCGAATATGAAGCAAATTTATAAAACTGCATATTCCAAGAAAAATCCAATGTGCTTTAAAATGTATGAAAAGCTGTAAATCGCAGTTATTAAAGCATAAACATGTCCATAGCTCTGTCCTATACAAAGTCGTCGGAAAGCGCTACAAAAAAATTAAATCTGAGAAATGCTTTCGCATCGCGAATTTATTATTTTGCGCTATAGCCTAGGTGGCTGCTCTCGAAACTCGGAACCGAAACACTTCCTCAACTTCCGGATAGTCTGGAACGCGGAAAATTGTAATTAACGGTTTCCACGAACGTGCTTCGTAATGTAAAATAAAATTCGCGATTCATTCATGGTCCAATTCGCATTGTGATTTGCGAATACTTCGTTCCAGATTTTTCTTGGTAATGTTTTATAAAATATATTTTAAAATGTATTTTCATATTATCAGTAAGATGCAGTATTGTTGTTTAAACGTTGGCAACTGCCTGCATATTTATTTTATGCAAAACAGTGCTTTGCATAAAGTTCCTAATAAATAAAATAACGCATAATAGCATTAAATACGTACCACAATATGATAATACTGTTTTTTTCAAACTACAAAAAAAAATACGTACTTTTAAAAACTTTAATGGAGCTAATGGAGAGAGCGTCTTAGATAATCATCCATTTAAGGAGCAGGTTTTGTCATTTCGAGTTATATAAAGACACTTGATCCAGGGCTTTCGGATTTATTTTAAATATGTATCCAGGCCAAGACGAATAACGATTCAGACAGTCAACATTAGCCTTTTAAATTCAGAGATTTGACCAAAGAAACATCGGGGTTTTTAGCAGTTCGGTAGAAGCCGATCGACCCGAAAAATTAGCTGATATCCGGCCTCCCTTACTTGCCTGTCGAGCAACTTGCAAGCTACAGAATAAATATGACGAAATACATCATATCCCATTTTTATTCTTGATGTTACATTGTAAAAGCAGTCAATTGTATTCGTTTTATAAATAAAAAAATACCGGCAGGTTAGACAAGTGCTAAAAGTCGCTTACTATTAACCTGAAAGACCTGAGTTCGAATTTATTAAATAATTAAAATTCTGATTCATCATCGCAGATGAGGTTTACCTAGATTTTTTTAAGCTCGGGGATGATGATTAAATAAAATTGAGCTAGGTCGTGTATAAAAGTATTGCAAATTATATAATAATAAACTACTCACCAAGTTAGGTAGATAAAATAAATTACTTTAAGACATGCTAATTAGTATTAAAAATATTAAACTGATTTCAGTTACAGAATAATTTAAAAAAATATATTTTTCAACCACCCGATACATAAGATAATGACTTAATAAGATTACTAACTTTCCTAAGTTTTCCCCGCATTTAATCAATAATAATGCGTCATCCGCGCTAGACGTTTTCATTTCATTGTGCCACGTTTTAAGATCAAATATATGATACAGCCAAAAACATAATGGACCCTTGAATAATTTATTGGTCGCAATGCTGATTTCAGACAGTTGTTTTAAGACGCCATCCTGTGTTACTCGAATAAAATTTGTAATAATTGCTACCTTTCCCAGGTACTTACGCACGCATAATTTAATAATCAAAAGGTTTTTAAAAATGTAAATTAAGGCTATTGCTAAAAGGCTAAAATATTTAATGTTTAAATAACATGCATTAATGATATAAACAAATTGAAACACAAAGCTTTCGTTAATAAAATATAACTTTACTGAAAAATGTAACTTGATTATGTCAACAAAATATTAGTTCTAAGGAAAAAAATGTTTCACATACTGATGAAATTTTTCGGTTCTTGCGGCGAAAGCCGGAAGGAGTATTTGAACCACAATTTTCACAAAAAATAAAATGCTATTTAATATTCATCGAATGTTGTTCGTTGTATTTTTTTATGGTCAGTGCTTTTGAAAACACTCCCACGCACGATATTCGCTTCTTCTTTGATAACGAGATGAAAAAAATACGTGTTTGATTATACACATGTATAAACGCCCACCATTGTTTGTTGGTACGAGCGTGAAAATATTTCAGGCATTGTTTGCTGTGAAACAAAACGAGGGTTTTAAGGCTTCGGCGCGAAGGCTTATTAAAAAAGATTTGCCAAAAGAAAACACACATGTACTTGAAGGCGAACGCGTGTATGTAAATATAAGCGTTCTATGTGTATATACATATATAAATTGTTCTTTCGGGACGTAACCTATATTTTTCGTTTCCTTTAGCGAAAAGATTCCTTAAAGATAATACATAATGTTTGTACGGTTTTTTTATTTATAAATGTTTGTTTGTACACAAGGTAGAAAAAACAAATTGACATATTTTTAATCAAAATACATTGTATCATACATATATGAGGTTGGGCTATTTAATTCTCAAATAATTTTTAATAATCATATAAAATAATAATTTAGTAAATATATTTTTTTCAATATTTACGTCATGCTAGATTTGGAGTATTTAGTTTTTAAATTACGTAAATAAAGTTGCTACAATAACGCAGTTCTTTACAAGAAATGATTTCACAACTTGTTCAGAATGTATAATATTCTGTTATACAAATCTTAATGTAAAAATCTCATTATTACTGTTTTTACTTAGCTATAGTCATTCAGAGATCTTATGTCATATTTTCATATTTTTGCAACAGTATATGAATTCCTAAATAACATTGTATGTTCTCACTTTTGACTCTGTAGCAATATTGTGGTGGTTTCAACCACCTGTACAATTTTCTATAACTGTACTTATATAGTTTATATATATTTGTAATCTTTTAACTCTATGGTAATAATATAAAATATCACACAGTATAAGTAGGTCTCTACGATCTTGAAAAAATAATATAAATATTTTATTATTATGGTATTAGCAATAAATTTATTACTTTACTAGATAAATTATTAGGGTATTTTTACCCTTTTGCCATTTATTATCGGACGAAGTTAGTTTTATATTGCATAATTTTATGCTTATGCTATTTTAAATGGATAAAATATTAACTAATATTTTATAAATAAAATTATATTATATTTAATAAGATCTTATTATATTTAAATACAAGAAATTTATATAATAAAACATTAAAAAATATATTTAAATTAACAGATTTTTTAATAAATAAATATAGAGATTTTTTTTTTTTAACATAACAAGCAACATTTTTTATTTATGTAATTATTACTAACATAAATAAATTTTATGTAGGATATTTTAAACGGATATTTATAAAACAGTTAAGAAGTAGCTCTACTTATATAATACATGCAATCATTTTTGCACCAAAATGATATAAATCTAGCATTTTCATACATATATTTAAATATCAAATCCCATATTTATTAAAACGAGAATCTATTGCGGAAAATCATAATCTTCTATCCTCATATTTATTTTTAAAATACACCCTTATTTATATTATATAATAACTATGCTTCTACTAATTCCAATAACTAATAATATTTTATTTTTATGTTCACAGGTATGATCAACTCCATCTTAAACAAGCCAATTTTCAATAAGCATTGTGAGTACATCAAACAATAACATTTCATCACTCCACTGCTATTATGCGAAAATTTTCAATTAAACTCACGAGCGTGTTTTAGCAACTTTTCACTTTAAAGTTTACGCCAGAATTTATCTTTCACAATATCCCATATAGACTAAATACCTGATAATAATTATTATATTCCAGTACCTCCTTTGCCTTACGCAATATAATACAAATTTTCGTAGATGTTTATTAAGTTACATTTTGAAACATTGCTACAGTTTAAATATTATTGAATCAATTGAAACCCTAAATCGTGATTCAAATATGACTTACATATTTTTTATTGTTCTTTCTTTCTCAAATAACGTTTTAATTAGGCGACTAATTTAAGAGAATTGGTAAAAAAAATATAATTTGCCCTCAAACTTCTTCTCCCTCTGGGCCTTCATTAGCATAATTCCCTCGATTTGCATATTCTTCCGAGAGTTCAAGGGGGATCCGTCGAAGGTCTCCTTTCCATCATAAGATTAAAATGTCTCTAGACGCCGACGCCCAATTTAAATAATTGGCGCGGTTTCTAATGGATTTAACAAAAAATATATGTGACTGGAATAGTTTTAGCCGTAATTGAGATCGATAGTATCGTTGGGCAAAAGAGCGATCGATTTGGATTCCACTTGGGGGTTAATTTGGAGCTTAAAATGTCGACATCTTTATTAGCCATAGTTTTAGTAGTATGTATACGTAGGAGTAAAGGGTTGTATAATCAAAGCTCTTGTAGTACAACGTACGGGGTGGTTGATATTCGACATCAAGTAATTTAGGCATGCGCTTGAAGGGTTATTAAACACTTTACATGTACGTAACATATCGCAATTAATAATAACTAGTGATTGGTTTTTAAAACGCATTATAAATGTAGGTAACATTTAAAAATGTTTTAAATATATTATTTAAGTTTTTATAAACTATTCATACATGTTCACACCGCCACCAAACGATATATGTTTAAGAGAATATTAAAATATTCAATTAACAACTTATTTATATATACGTTTCCTTAATCTATGGCATTAATACACATATCCGGCTCTAATTCTAGCCGAACTTCAATTTATTATTCAGAAGGGATGATCCTCTGCCACTTTTCCAGCTTTTCCGCTCGACCTTACGAAACGAACCGTCCTTTCAGCGTTTCCTTTCAATATTCATGAAACCATCGCATGGCACAACTCATATAGTTGATTTATAAAGTCAACATATGTCTGAGAGTCCCTGAGGAGCGAAAGGGTTAAAATAGCTGAGGAGCTGCAATCATTTTACGCCAATTTTCCTTCGGATAACCACCATTTCTCTTAACGCATGCAAAGAACCAATAACGCTACCGTCGCGTTGTCGTCGCTTGAATAATATTATATTGTGTGAACCAGTCGGTACTTCGTTTGGTATTCATAAATTTTCGGCGAAAGGGTTCGTTCGAGTGTAATACATTATGACACTGGCGATGTCGAGTATTTGATGTTTTAATAAAATATGACACGGAATACTACCGTGTCGAAAATCATATCACTAGAAGGTTATTTTTTGATTAAATAATCGGTTGAATCAACCAATTCTGTTGTTTTATGTTAACCATAAAATATTAATATTTAAAATCAACATTAAAACAGTATCACTATGGTGTAAGATGAAGATTCAATGTGACTGCTTGGCCAGACCAATTCAGACGATCGATGTGGGAAAAAAAATCAAATGATACTTTAGTAAAGTGTTTTTCTATGGCAGTGTTTCTGTTCTTTACGATCAAGTAAAGAGGAGAAGATCTATGATCAATTTCCCTCTTGATAATTTGAGAAGAAATTTATTTTTATCTTTTAAATATTTGTGATGGGCGTTTTACAAACAAACTATATTTTAAACTGCTTTCCAGTCCATAAGTTCGGTAAAAATAAAATCTGAACATGTTCGATGTTGAGACATGTTTTGAAGTATTTGCAATAGATCTTGTTTTTTGTGCTCTACTGTATTATCCAGTACATTTATTTTTGGCAGGCCATTAAAACGCCGTTTCCTACTTTCACTACAATAAATTTAATCTGACTTACTAGGCTAGGTAATATTAGTGAAAGTATATATTTACTGTTTGGATGATCCAGTACACGTACGTATGTAACTTTAAGGCAATTGATATGTCGCCCTATGACTATTTTTTTGAAACATTATTCGCTACATAATGGCTTACATAATGTAACATTTATCGTTCACAACTTTCAGTTAAAGACTATTACTTACGTCGCTTTTAACACGTTTTATTGCCTGTCAAATATCAGTTTAGAGCACTTGTTTTGAACACCTGTCACATAAATTATATTTTTACTAGTAGAAATAATTATCTACCGGTGAAAATGTATTCATATCATATTATTATACTCTTTGGCCTAATTTTGCCCAAGGGGTTTTGTTTGAGATTGTGTGAACCTAGCATCAATGGTGACGCTCTGAAATGTTATTGTATTATTCACCTCCTCGGTAAAAATATCAGTTGCTCTTCTTTTTTGGTTCTAGATACACATTATTTTGTTACTTACTTCGGCACGCGTTAACCATTTACGTGCCATGGTGTTTTTTGTAATACACGACCCCAATGCCAGCTATTTTTAGAATTACTAATATAAATATATCAAATGTTAATGACTTTTTAAGGTCTTTTATAACCCAAAATGAGCCTCTGGGTGCTGCTTTCGGTTCATTTAGACAGCACAATAAAATAATATTGAATTATTTTTGGTTTCGTTAGCAAACTAATATTTTAATACAAAGTAAAAATATTTTTATTAAATATAAACCAGCAATATAACATTTTTTGTGACATTTTTTGCATAATTTTAAACGTTTCTCCATAAATGACGCTATATACCTAAATAGTCTTGTAAATAACAGATCCTGTAAATGCCGCGTATGAGACTCTTGGCATTACGGTCGCGTAGCGTCTGAGTCCCGTGTGTGGCGCGTGGCATCAGAACGGTTAATTAAGAACAATTATTGAAAATTGGAATCTAAAAAATTGCTACAATCCATTGCAATTGTTGTGGGTAACCCCAAAAGCTCCCTGACATGGAATTTAAAAATTAAGCATTTCAGAACATTTTAATCCTTATAACCTATAAATTATACCATAGCGATGTTACATACTCTAATAAAAATTCACTTCATCCAGCAGCTAGATGGAGCATATGCGCCCGTACCTTTTCCTCTTTACAAAAGTTTTAATGCTCCTAATAGGATGCATACATCAAGTTAATGGGGGTTTATTGGAGGTTTTCGCGAATGTGTTTCGTTTTACTTTTTTCCGCACACACACACTTCTATGCAATAACACTCACACCCCATCGTTCACCCTTTTGCGTATCCTCGTGACTTAATAGCACTTTTTCACTTTTGTTATATACGCCAAGACCATTCGCCGCACATGGAACTTTGGCAATTTAATAATCCGCCGTCTTTATCTCTTCTGGGCTGCAGCGGCTGTCAAAGCGTGGCACGCGGGTTTACGCATATTGCGAAGGGCTTCTTCGGTCATCCGATAGGAGGGAAGCCCTCGGAAGACCCTGAACTTGGACAGCGGTTGTATGAAATCGCTTCCTCGGTTTGCCGAACTAGAAAGGGTCTTTGCGGACGCCTCCGGATATTCGCGATGACGGGCTTAATTTGTGGTTCGAGTTGCTCAACTAGGGTCTTGTGCTCGTTGGGTTGTTTAAAATTGTTTTAAATTATTGCGGTTATTCGGAAAGCACGAGGGATATTTGAAGAGTAAAGATACAAGTCCAGAAAATATATCAAAAGCATGTTATTTTGGGATTGGCTAATAATATATTTAGGACTCCTAAATTAACTTTGAGTTGTGATAAATGCGTTGTCTAAATAAATAAATTATTTAATAGATGAGCTATTTTGAATACTATTTATATTATACCCAAGTCACTTAAAATGAATCATCATACAGTGATGAATGAACCCTTTTATATATTATACTATATGCTACTGTCTGAGACGTTCGATACAACAAGCAAATTTCGTCTATATATTCGTCTCTAATTGTTGATAGTGGCCGAAGCATATTTGTACAACCAACTCTCCCATAATGAACAGTTTTTGTATCAGGGGCGTGAAAATTTAAAAATTACATCTCGAACTTAATTAGTAAAAATTCATCTGCACGTGATTATTCAAAACAACTGAAAAACGTATATATGATATTTTGTAAGAGTCATTGCTTCACTTCTGACCAGACGCAATTTACTACGATACTATTACGTTATATACTACCTTGTATTGGCAATCAAGTAAAAGTCGCTTCCATTGTAATTAACCTTATATCTCAATTTCTCTATTATTTCCCCTATACATGTATTATTAATTTACAAATTAATCGCTTAGATAAATAAAACTCGGTTTATCTAAATAGACGTTTGAAAATAAATTAATTGTATATAGTTTGTATCCATCTTAATTATACTATCTTAACTCTAATACTAAATAATAAAATTTGAGCGTACTAACTTAACTATATTATTCAACGGTCAGAGTTTTGCCAATATTTCACTTAATAGTCACAGTAAGGCAAAAGCGATCTCCAAACTACGCTCGTAAAAAACATCCTACCCGGAAGCTCAACGCGTATAATGGTTTAAAAAGTTGCGAACTGCTGCATAATATATCGTTGAAGAAGATTTACGTCCTAAACTCCAATTATTCAACATTATATATTAACCGCTTTCTTCGCCTTATCCCCGAATCTAGGCGAATAAATTCGAGTTTAGTTCGCAACTTGTTCATATCAAATCGCGAAATTGGTCCAAGCACGCAAACCTTAATTCTAATATAATTCCATATTCCAAATATAAAAACATGCAAAAGATGTATATCGACCCTATTTTCTAGTTTGATAAATTAATCGATGTCGTCGGTTTTGCAATTTATGATATGAGCACGAAACCAAAGAGATTTCAAAGAGATATGAAATAATTCAGATGTGTGTTCTTTTATTAAAAATAGTATTACATCTAGAAATATTTATTCTTAATTTATTTTTAATAACAATATATGTTTCATAAGTAATAAAAATACAAAATATCGTTTAATTTATACTACTATAAACAACACAGGAAATTGCTCGTTATTTTACCTGGAATCGAGCGTTGTAAAGTGAGCTATTTCTCAAGGGCAATTATATATGTGATATCTATAATTAATATCATATACACATATACATATGTACATTTCTAAAATTCATTTTATATGTAGATATATGGAGCAAATGTGTTTGTATTTTGCCAACTTCTTATTTTATTTTCATTAAGGAAAATATTAGTTTATTATCTAAGCATACAAAAACGTTGTATAGCCAATTATTCTATTTTCAATATATGAATAAAATTTGAAAAAAAAAATTTTGAGAATAAAATTTTGAAAAAAAAATTATTCTAATGAGCTGAAAACAACCAATTCCCAGAAAATTTTACTTTTACAAAAAAAAAACATAATATTATTAACTATTTATATGTTAACTTTATAGACATGGAATAAAAGTATAATTTATTTGCAAATGCTTATGATTTAATTTTGTAATTAATTAAAAGTTTTACGAGCTTTTTATTTAAATGAATTCGTAATAAAGTTTGAAGGAAAATATATAAAAATTTAGTTTTATATTAAATGGTCGTTTTTCTTAAAAATTAATCGATCAGAAATATTATTAAATATATATTGACTAAAAAGTCAGTAATTGCGAAAATAACAAAACCGTTTTTATATATTTCACATATACTTACGATACTATCTAATGGATTTAGTATTAAAATATTTTACATATGATTTTTACGATTCATATCTGTCGAATAGTTTATAGTTTTCTGTTAAAATATCATCATTACAATTTTTATTTAAAATTCAATTTCAAAATCTAACAATGCATATTAAAACGACCCTAGTATACCGTTGACCAACTTTTTATTTAGGTTTTATTAATTTACTAATAAAAATCAACGAAATTTTCATGACAATATTAATTGAACAAAAAATCAAACTTCTATCAAGTTATTTTATAACTTAATAAAACTTGACAATATCTTAATTAAAAATTTCAAACATGAACCAGTTTTTTTTTAATAAAATAAATTTTCTTTACTTGGTTAGTGCAGTGTAGCTGTAAAAATTGTCAATCATTTTTACGATATATACAGTAATAATTAAATTAAAAAGTAGTATTTAGTATGTAGTATATTAATTAAATTCACCCAAAATAACGCAAGCAAGAAAAATAAATTGTATGCAGACTGGAAAAGCAACTTTTTTTTTGGGGGGGGGGGTATGAAATTATTACCACTATTTTAAGAATATTATTATAAAAAGTTCTCAAACTCCTGTAAGATTTTAGCGAGAAAGTAAAACTGATAATCAGAAAGTTGTGTGATCAAATCACGTCGCTGTCACCACTTACTGGTCTATCTAGTGGGATACTATGTAGGGGGTTTCGCCTGACGATGCTATAGGCTCTAGTCCCTCAGTTAGGATGTGATGAGTTTCCTTTGCCATACAGTCTCGAATTTTGCAAAATATCAGCGTAGGATATCGCTCAATCGATCAAAGTGGATGAGGCTTGCGAGTATGTGAATTATGTATTGAAGTAAATGAAGTGGTGAATTCGAGACTGGTCAGATAAATTCAGGTCTGTGGCGTGTGCAATGTCCTGTATCAAACCATATATGTATGTATATATTTAGATCGTCAGTAATATTTCGACCAATCTAAGAGGAAATTTACTCTTTGTATAAAAGGCGTACTTTTTATGGAAACTTTTGTACGTTTACCATTTTTAACAAAAGCCTTTGATTAATCTTCAATTTATATTATTATTTAAAAAAAATTAAATCCTAAGTATTATATATTAATCGATAATATACCGAGAGGGGGTCTTTTATTCAGTCCCTAAAATTTCTCTATATTTCTAAATTACCCCAGAGACCGACCCCATCTGAACCCTAGAGGCCATAGGCGGCCACAACACAATTTTCGACGCGCATACCCGCGACCTCATTCTCGGAGGTCTGTGACCATAGACAAATTAATACGCACGCACGCACCTTTGCCGAATTGAAGCGTATGGCCGCTTTGTGGCGCGTTTATGCCACATGTTAATATTTTTGACAATCACGTCACGGGCGCGGAAACATAGTTGATGTCGGTCACGTGACCACAACCCACCTTATTTTGGGCCAAAGCCGCAACCATTTGCTTAATCCGATTTCAATATCCTCAGTAATCATTTATTAGGTTCCATAATAGTTTCAGCTTCAATCATTTTTTTTTCTTTTCACTTCCGGTCCGAATAAAAAATGAGTGAAAATACAAAACCAGTAAAAATAGAAGCGATTTTCTATTCTATGTGCAGCAGATTATCAGATAAGATCAATTATACTAGGCCTCAGTTGCAGTAACATTGTGTTTGCATGGTATGTTTAAAATTACCGTATCATATTCTGTTTAATTAGTGTTTTGTAGCGACTCATACACAAGCTCATTTTTATAATGAAGTCAAAATATTTTTATTGAAATGTAGGAGTTAATCGCGTTGTAAAGTCGAGTGTCTAGTCCTTATTTTATTACCGCGGTAAATACACAGTCGTGCAAACCCACCGTGCCCCTACCACGTATGTTGGTAGGAAGCAGAAGAATGCTGGCGCACGTGGTATTTTTTACTAAGACCTTATAATATTTAAAATTCAAAGTTTTTAAAACTTTATTAAAATAATAATAATTATAATAATACATTGTTAATATTGAAATTAATTAAATGGATTTTTTGCCTTTATGTATTTTTAAAAAAATATATTTATTTACATTTTTGCTACTGCATTAATGTTTAATTTAACTACTATATATATATTATTGAAAATATATTTTTACTAGTAAAAATATAATTTCACTAACTAGGTCAGTAATGTATCAAACTATTGATTTATAATTTCACTGGTATCAGTGAAACTGTATTGCTACTTATTCGTTTAGATTATTTTGCCTTCAACAGGTGATGTGTCGCGCTATTGTAGTTGAAACTCAATTTGTCAGTTATGAAATGTCTATTTTCTGTTTAAACCCAAACCTAATCTAAGCGAATATAATAATGGTGTATTGGAAAATTCGGTTAAGTTAAGTTATGGTTTTAAATGTTAAATTGTATTTTAACCACAGCTTAGAGCAGCATATAATTTCATTGCTGAAATTATATTTTCACTAGTAAAGATGTATTAAAAATGCCAGAAAATATATTTTTACTAGTAATATCTTAAAGTTGTTTTCCTAGCATGTAAATTTTTGTTTCTTATAATAAATTTTAATATTTAAATACTCAGTAATAAATCAAATCTTACGCAACAATTAAATTTAATACAATATTAACAAAATCTACAATATACATTTAATAGTAAAGTTATTTTTATAATCATTTTTTAAAAGCATGAGTGTACACAATTCAAGATCAATCAAACGGTTTAGCACTTAACCCTAATCTTTTGGATTGACTGCTACTATATCGCTTCAATCAAATTGTGTGGTTTAGGTAATAGTTAATTTACAATTAAGACATGTTAACTGGCGTGTAATATAACCATGATTATTAGTTCGAAAATAATATCGATTAATACGAAAGATGTTGTATATGACGAAGATAAAGTCATCAAACGAATTCCTGAAATGGATTATTTTGAAAGAAATATACTTGTGTACAATAAAGCCATGCAAATTAATAAATTCTATATAAAAAAAACTTGTAAGATTTTTTTTATATGTTGCTTTGAATGGCACGTTACATAATACGTCCTACAAGCTTTCTCAAAATCATATTTTTCTAATGAAAAGGTAGACTTTCTTATACATATAAATTATGCAGCTAGCAAACGGTTAAATGAAGGCTCTTTATCATGCAACGGTTCATTCTCTCTGTATATTTATATATTGCGTTTATATCAAGTCGCGAATAGGGTTCTACGACGTTATGTAACAGTAAGGTCAAAAGTCGCTCTGTAGCTTTCTGCTCAAAAGGTCAAAGAGCCACTCTACGAGCCGAACGAAACGCTTTTCCTTTCAAACCCCAATCGAACATCTACCGTTCGTGTCCTTAACGGGCGAAAAATCTGAATTAATCACACGAATGAAAACTTAATTTTGTCCCTTTTCTTCGAGTTGTTTGGTCAGCTCAAACAATATGTAGACTTTGAGTGATCGGAGACATGATGAAATAATCGAATTCCTGCTCAACATTGGCCACAATCTACACGCATCACAAGACCTGAAACATTAATCTCGGCATTCCGAAGATACCCAAAAGGAACTGCGCTCTAATTAAGAATAGGATCGCTCCAGTGGAAACACAAAAGTTGATCAAGTTAAATCGATAGTATATGTATAAGAATAGGATTAAAAGAAACGATTTATTTATAGCATTTTTTTTGGGTGTCTTAAATATTTAATAAATAATTTGAGAAGGATGAAAATAAACAGTTTACAAAGGACTAATAATAATTTGGGATTGTGAGAGCATATCATAAAATATTTAATAAAAAGGTTAAATTCTAGTTTGTTCGCGTCATCTTTCTCTCTGCCTGAAAGATAATTACATTAATAAATGCTAATAGTTTTCATTGTATAACGGGCAAACTACAACCATGACTAGGTATACGAAATTGTACACGTACAAGGGTCTAATTAACCTGATTAAAGTTATATTTACGCAACATAAACACTGAATTCCTTGTTTGATAGCAATGACCGAAACAATGGTGTTAACTATCTGGGTGCTTTATTATATGGAATAATTCATTTATGGATCATACAAATATTTATTTTAAATAAACTTATTTATGCAGATAGTTAATCTTGCTAAAGACAGTGGTGAATCTATTTTCTATATACAAATTAACGCATGTAATTATAGAGACAATCTAGCAAATGTAATTTTATTATAAACATGACGATTTCCATTGTTCAAAATGTAATGTGTAACTTCATCCAAAAATGTTTTACTTTAACTGCTCGCTTTCTCAGATCTCTCGTAAAAAATGTTTGCCACAAATAATAATAAATATTTGCTCTTACTTAGTGAAATGTTTGCTTAAATTTAATTAATATTTTGAGAGCTGGTTAAATACGCCTTAATTTTTTAATTTTATGATTAAAAATAACCACAATTTATCTTGCTCGGAAATAAAACATTTCCTTACGCCAAGAAACCATCTTGTGTTTTTATAGTGGTTTTGTTCAAAAATTAACTTCCGTAACTAACTGGTCTTATTTGTCCTGATTAAGTAATAACATACTAAAAGGATGAATTAAAAACAATCAAAGAGTTTCATGTCATCATCAACCCTGTATTCATAAATCTATCAAAATTACCGTAAAATAACACAATTTCCCGCATGTCGTTATTAAACCATAAAAAGCTTTGATGTCCGCACAAGGGCGATGATTGTGCTTTTTTACTTAAAATATCATCATGCGGGTGTCCACTTTGTTCACAACATGTAAATTTACCATCCATATATTTAACTTTACAAAAATATAACCATACATGTTTTAATAACTTTAAAAGCTCGCTGGGGATTAATCACGCGAAAGCTCCGCTTCTATACTATATGTATAACACACATATCCAGCATTGGAAGCTTTTATCTGTTTGGTTTATATGGTACTATCGCGTATTACACGTTCACTATACAGGATGCTAGTAATTGACCCGGTGCTATCTAATCGGATTGATTATATCCAATTTTGTCACCCGTGTCGTCGTCCTGCGACGTTAATTACTGTCCAGATAAATTAAATTCCGCCATCGGCAACATCCAGGACCATACCTACTGTTAGCTTATTCTCCCTGTTATGGGTCGATGGACGATTTGGGTCATTAGATCGTTAGAGCGTTAATAATTAGTTCTATATTGAGTTGTGAGACTGTAAATTTAAAAATAAAAAAACGATCCAATTAAAAATGCGCTGCTAATTAATAACTAAAGTTCTAACTTTCGAACATGGTTTTGCAATTTTTATTAAGGACTATACATGTACACATTAGCTTCAAAATTACTAATTGATTGTGTAATTGTGTTATAAATAATATCCCTTCTTGTTCAAAAAATAAATTTAATGACTTATCATACTGCACAAGTAAATCCCTCATGTCATTAAAAAATGAACTAATTTGTGTATAAAAAAATAAATCTATAGATTTTATAGCCTAACTCTATATTATAAAGTTTTTAAACAAACATGACAGGAACATTCCATTACTCGTTAATAATTAAATAAGAGAATGAATGTTTATCCAATTTAATCAGCTTTAAGTGTTTAATGCTGAACGTAATTGTTTAATTTCTAATAATGGTTCACATTGAAGCTATGCATATAATATTAACGATTCACAGTATATTATTTTTAGATATAATTTAAGTAAACTGTTTTCTACAATATTTTATAAATACGTGATTTATTGGATTGTTTGTGTCGTATTTTCTAGATATGAGCTCAAATGTTTCTGCCAAAAAATATGCTCTAACTGTATTTTTGAACTGAACGTTCTTAAGCTAATGTAAGATCATTTATATTGTTTTTTTGCTGATATGATGAGAGCAAAATCTTACGCTTTCTTCTCTCATCGTCTTAAGAGCCAATTATAATTAATGGATATAAATTTAAATCCTGTACGGTACTTTTTGGCACACAAATCAAATAATTACAATATCGAAACATGGCCTTACAATTTATGTAATAATTTACTACTCTTAGAGATTCGGTGTAACTACTTAGCTGGACCAAATTAGGCGTTCGAAGTGGAAGCGACTGATTTTCTCGGTCTTTAAAAAATCCTCTTAAAAGCAAGTCAATAGCGAAGTGTTGTTCTGAATGGAAGGAAAGCTCAAATTAATTGTGAGAAGTAGAACATTTCTACTATTCCTCGTTTCTTCATCTAATTCCCGTGAAATACGCCGAAACTTCATTTTTTATTTTAGACTTTTAAACAAATTTATAAACTTACTTGCCTATTAAAGTTAGTATATGCATTTTTTTTAATTTACATAAAAAATTCGAAACGATATTCGGAGTTGCATCATCGTATTTGGATTGGATCTAACGTTTGTCATATAATTGAACGTTTTTTTCATTGGCATATTTGCTCCTTTGTTACATATTAGCAACTGTTTTATTGTCCTGTGGTAAAAACCAAAAATCTGGTCCAATTTTTAGTTAATTCAAGAGACACAAATAGAGCGAGGCATAAATATTTGTCACTGTGTGAGGATAAAAATGTGTAATAGGTTTAATTCGGTATTGATTGTTATTTGGACTGGCAAACCTTAATGCTTTGTTGTTCAAGCGTATTATGAGAACAGCCGTTCTGTGATAATAATGTAAAGAGCGATTATACAACCCGTTCGGTCTAAATACATCTGTACTAAATCATAAAATTTGCTGGATTTTAATATATGTGCAACAAAATCCATTTTGAAAGGAAAATAACCTGTTAGATCTGGGAATGTTTAAACGCCATAAAATGTGGAAGCAGTAAGCAATTACCAAATGATACGCTCATGAAGTCGAGTTTAAGGAAGATTCGTAATGGCGATTTAAAGTTGTAACTTTACGCAATGGCTTAATAATTGAGTGATATAGATTATGCCAACTGCAGGGCCCTAAATGGGAATATTATTTAACAGGTTCATGTGATTTTTAAGAACAATCAGGCGTGTGTGGGGAGATATCTTTCCTTTGACTCGCTCATACATAATCCAAATAGAACGTCCCCAATTTATCGTGTTATTGGGGGGTCTATTGTACCTAGAAAAAAAAATTTTGCGAATATTTTTAATAAACTGTTTGTGTGCTTTTTAAGGATCGTACGCGATTGCGTTTCGGAATACCACGTTTTAAGTAAGTGCTTTTTTTTCGTGTTTTATTTTGGCTTATTATGGACATTAAATTATTATTTTTATATTTGACAATTAAACTTTTCCATTTAGCTTACCCATATTGTTAAAAAAAAATACATATAAAACATACATAACAAACGCGAGGATTCAGTAACTTCAATGGAGTTTGTCTTCTATATGGCGTAGGTGATGTGACGCAGGCTCTCTGTAGGCGTCTATATAGAGTCGTAACCTTTGCGTTACGTTTGTCCTCTATTATTTATTTGTTATTTTTTACCCGTCTGTGTGACACATGACGCCCGCCATTAGTTTTACCTTAAATTGCATACAAAATGTTACAGATATTTTAAATTGGGGTTAAGATATAATTTTTGACACTAGAATTGTGTTTTAAAATAGTGGTTTTCGCCTCTCACACAATATGAAAAAATATTATGTGAGAAGAAAGAATCTAAACAATAAATATGTTTAATTAAAATTGGCAATAACATTATACTTAGTTTATATAGTTTTAAATAAACATATATACTATATTAAATCTATAATTTATTATTTAAAAAATGTTTTACATTTATTTTGTCAAAAATTAGTAAAACAAAATATAGGAAGCATTGAAATTTGTAACATAAAAACATGAAAGCCATAATGTTTAAATTTTCTAAGAAATAACGACTGGATTAAATAATTTGCTTATTGTTCTTTTAAAATAACAAAATTTTGTATTATAAGAACGTCTGTTTATGAGATAACATAATGGTCTATATTCATATTCCTCAAAGCAGCCGATTGTTAGTTAAACATTTATTTTGAGACAGAAATTTGTGTATTCCTAATTATTATTTTAAATTCTTTGTTACAGTCATTACAAATATAATTTTAATTAGTTTACGATCGATGCATATGAATATAAAAAATAAGAAGAATGAATATTAAATTAATTTTAATAACGTTTATTGATGTATTGCCAAAAAAAATTCAATTTGAACTATACTTCGTTTCATTTAACAAAGTCACTTTGAGGCTTATATTGTATTTCATATCTCGTACGTTTCAACTGCTACATTGTTATTCCAACACTCTTCAAATTGTTATCGCTTTACATACATTAATATTTATTTTGATATCTTATAACTTACACTATTTAAACATAAAAATACAGTACCATTTCTAATTCGTCTAATTTTTTTATAATATAGAAAGTAAGTATATAGAACGTATATCAGCATCTTTACTTTAGAGAAAATTAGTGTGGTGTACACCCAAAGGTGACGAAATAGATAGACCTCAAAGTGACTTTGTTAAAAGGAACAGAGTATATATATTGTATTTTTGAAAAGGAAAAAATACAACATATAAGAATAAATTATCAAAGATATAAATTTTAAAAATAAAGAAAACAATACTTAAAATATACTATAAGAATATACAAAACTATATATTTTCAAACCGATTTTTTTAGTAAAAATTTGACTAAATCATCTATGTTCATACAATCACAACTACTATAGTATATTAAATATCTTTTCAAACAGAGCAACCTGTATATAGTCAAACAATTTCAACCGCACATTTTACAGCTGCATTAAAATAATAATGAACGTACAGCGGACGCAATATAATTTCACATAAAAACGCGAGTTGTCGTAACGTTAGTTGTTTTTCTCATACACAAACATAGCATTTTACAAGTCATGTTTTTCGTGTCTTGCCATTCTAGAGTTTCACGTCAAGAATCTTAAAATATTATTTCATACCCAAAATTTAACCCTTTCGCGTCAGAAACGTCATCATTGTTTGCAGTGGCGGGACTTAGAATTGAAAGAGACGTTGTATTAGTTTTTCCCTTCACCCAGGATTCGTCTCTAGGGTCCCTAGTTGGATTATGTAAATATCACTAGTCGAGTTATTGGATCCTTCTCCTCCACGCAGGTTTTTCCTCTCGATTTTTTCTTTCAGTGGAATTGGAATATTTGAAATTGTTGGGCACGCATCGTTCAAAATTGAAATTTCCAGGGAACGAATGGAAAACCACGCGCCATAAGAAATCTATTTTGAGATAACTATCTCTATATATGTACATGTGCATTTATTCAAATATTTCGAGATTAAAATACGTTTATATATTTAATAATCGTATTGAAATTTATATTGTATAATATAAGAACATTTCATAAATTGATCTTTAATATAATAAATACTATTGTTTGTTATATAAAGATTAAAAACTTTAAGATCATCTAAAAAATATTTAACTACAATAAAAATGTATTGATACATCAATGTATAGTTCAACGAAATCATTACTTAATTTCAGATCATTGGACAAAATTTAGCTTTTAAATATTATCATTTATTATATTTACTATGATATCAAATTATACAAAAAAAGTTTTTTATTACTAGAATGATATATATATATATATATATATATATATATATATATATATATATATATATATATATATATATTTTTTAAATTAAATTCATGGCAAAAATCACTTATTGTATAATACTTATGCATTTCAAACAATGCAATTTCAACCCCTACTTCCATCGTACCTAATTATTTTTTTTTATATAATTATAAAGTCACGGCTGCGAACCTCCAAATTCAATTTCACGTCGCACAATTCCGTTTTGTTATTTTTGTTGAATGGAATCGTTTCAATTTTAATTTCAGACTCATTCCGACCCCAGCGGGGAGTTCCCTTCTCGGACAAATTTCCGGTCCCTTGTTCTACTCTGTCGTTTAATTTCTATTAAATATTGCCTGAAATAATAATTATAAACACCCGTCTGCGTACTAAAGACAAATTATGAATAAATCTAAACTCATAATGATCGAGATAAAGCTACGTAAAACCTTTAAAAATCCCTATAAATGTTTTTATTAATTAACCTAAATTATACTGATCCATTCATTTTCTTATATTCTATTACTATTTATTGAATAATTTCAAGATTTAATATTTTTTAAATAAGAAGAAGTTTAAATTACACAGCGTCTTATATCACATACGTATGTATTATTATTATAAGAATATATACACAAAAGGGCATCTGAGTTAAAGTTTGGTTGTAAAAGTTTATATATTGACCTTTTTCCGTCGGCCTATGGGCTCGTATATGTTTATCTATACAATATTTTATTTGGCCCTTGTATCGTTTTATGTTCGTCTGTTTCCCTTTAGAAAGCTCGTGCAATATTACTTTTTATCCAGTAACGGTTTTATAACCCTTCCGTTGAAAAGTTTCGATGTGCTCTAATAAACACATGTTTAGGTGTTTACAGCGTGATGAGAATTATTTTAAAATTGTATTTAAATAAATATTATTTATTTGGTTATTATACCAACAAATTGCTTTAATGTCTAACTTTAAACAGTAGCTTTTATGGTTTATAAACTGTTGATAATTCCAATGAATTTTCGTAGATCTTCCTGTTTTGACAACTTAACAGTGATTTTTAAAACTTTCACTGACACAATACTTAATTAATGATTATGACAATGTGTTACTTGTGAGAGAGTGGACAAATTCCCAACTCTTGAAAAAATCATCGCAAGAATATATTTATAAAAAAAGTAAAAACCGACTTCAAATAATGAATCTAAACTAAACTATAGTTGTTTGAGATATACCTATATACTGATTTATTTCATGTAAAAGTGCCTTTAGATATTTTTTATACATATTATACAATAAATAAAAGGAGTGGAACATTGCCTTCAAAAGCACCCACTTTCTAGGTAGTACTTTCACATTAAACATTATTATCGAAAGGGACAGATTAGTTTTTTGAAATAACTCCATTTGTGTTAAAATTTGTTTGCAAATTGTTGTTGACTTTATTGCTTTTGTAAAAAAATTATAATTATTAAAGAGAACATTTTATAATTTATACGTAATATGTTAATTAAATATATTTGTAAGTTTTACCATATTTACATGCCAAAGCCTAGTTTTAGTAATAACATTATGATTTAGCAGATTACTTGCCAGTGTTTTCAAGTGAGTTTTTAATATTTTTTATATTTGGAGCAGTTAAAATTTTTCGGCTTACTTTCGGTTTATCTTTTTATTTAGATAATAAATTGCATTTTTGTATATATTCAGAAATAGTTTACAATTTTTTTTTTTTGAGGTCATCACAGATATTTTAGAGCTACAGCCTCTAACAAATATCTTTACATAAATAACATTATGTTATATATGACTATGCATAAAGTTATATGTTTTGGGCAATTTATAAATTGACTAAATAATTGAATTAATTTTTTAATTTTTCCGCTTCGCAATTTAATTCCAAAATGTATGCATCATCACATAAAATTAGATTAAATTACATGAACATGTAATATATTACAGTTATGTCAACATATTACAGTTAGGTCAATATATATTATTTTACCTACATGGTTGTATTAATTGCCTCAGCCATTTCGCTCCTGTATCTCTTATCATTATTAAATTGTTCAAGACAAAACCTGTTATGTACAAATAACATATTTATGTTATTTTTCATTTTTTACATAAGCATTAAATTACAAATACATATTATTTTAATTTTAATTAAAATATTTGCGCCCTAATGAATTTTAATTTAACCAATATTGAAAGCAGATTTTTTCAATAATTAAAAAAAATATTTAATATTAAAAAAAACATCCAATACAATCCTTACATTTTAATCAACATCCATTCCATCAGATTTTTTAATATTTTGTAAATTTTAATTGAGCAATTATTATAAGGAATACATCAAAAATAGTTTAGGACTTACATTTTGAGATACCGAATATCAAAAAAAAATGTATATCATAATTTAACACATTTAACACATTTTTAACATCATGCTAAAGTTTTAAGCGCCTCTTTCTTAACCTTTGTTTTTCGTAATAAAAAAAACTTACACATTCCGGTGATTTACACTAAGTGTACATCACAAAGAGCGTATAGTGTTAATATATTTAAAATCTTATAACGAGTTTTACTCCTATTTATATGTTTTTGTGTATTTTAGGAATCTTATTATGTAATGTAAAGTTTAATTTTATTCTAGTGCTTTTAAAAAATTGAGACAGTGGTATTAATACGCCTAGTTTATCCCTTCATAAAATATATACTTTAAAAGGTTTTTAAGATGTTGTTATATATTATGTAATATACACAAATTAATTTAACATTTTCATTAACTTTACTTTTGTTTTGTTACAGGTAACACACCACACTGCGGTGTGAAAATTGATAAGCTCCATAAACAGAGGTAAAGCGCGTTCTTTTTATCTCATCCTGAAAAATAACGCATTTTCAAGTATATTCGGTAGCCGAATTTACCCTTCTCCGTTATATTATCCTGCCAAATTGCAACAAGAGCCAGCGCGCTCGTAAATCACAAAATTTATTCTTACTCATCCATGGCTCGGATAAACGGCGTTTGCGACGCCTGACTGGTATTTCAGGGATGTAAATAGATCGCTACATTTTGGAAAGCCGTGATTTATCTCGCGTCGAAGAAATGGTGAAATTGTATAAGTAATACTTTGCGAAACTCGAAGTAACGATTCGTTTCGATGGGAAAAATAAAATAAAATTACTATACCGCGCCATTACATATGATAAAACTATAATTTTTCTATCAATAATTGCTGTATGTTTGATTAATTGAATAAATTGTGAATTTGCGTGTATAAAACGTGAACTGAATAATACATAAATAATGTGCTGTTACAATGCACAATGAATATATTAGTTTATATTTTTAATTCTACATCTGCGAATATATTTTCAATATAAAATGGTTTCCAGGAAACCTCTTTTATATAATTTATAAACATAAAATTTATATTACATTTTCTTTAAATTTGCAATGCAGTATTTATCCCGACATTCGAATGCCTTTAACGTTATATACCGTCGATTCGCTTTGACGCGACTTTAAAGCGGAAATAATTAACTCCGCGGCGCCCTTTGATGTCGTAAACAAATAGTTAATTCCTGCCTTTTTTACAATAAAATAGTTGTCCCGTTTGTGCGCGCCCGTGTGATAATGCGGCATTGTACCCTTTGTAGAAGGGTCGCCTTTCGTACTGCCAAGCTCACAAAGGCATGGAGATTCAAATTTATTCTCCACATACAGTCGTATTCAAAGGGAAATCTTTACTAGTTGCATGAAGCCAGTCCTTGGACCTTAAGTTTTCATTCTTTGCGAAAAACGTTTGCCAATAACGTCGTTTTGCAGAAAAATATATAATAAAAAAAATATAAAAGTTTAGTCATTTTATTTATAATTATATAATTGTATAGTCATTTAGACGCTTTTAATTTATTAAAATTGCAATTTAATCCCGTGCAGATTATATAATTACTTCTAGATATATTTCTGCGTCTCGTAGAATCCAGTTGTCTCAGATTTTAGAATTTTAACTAGAACAAAATTGCTGCGAAGTGAGAAGCAGCTGCTTCCTCGGTCGATGTTCGAACTAGCTCAGCTTACTATGAGTTCAGATAAATTCTCGTATGTTATCTGGAGGAAGTTTTTGATGAAATCGACAGAAGTGTATTCTGAATGAAAGTTCTATTGTATTGTTTGTTATATTTTCTTCACTTTCCATACAGAATAAAACAATATATATAAATAATACCTAAAACCAGTATGATCTATGGGTTGTACAAAAAAAGTAATGTCATACACTTGATACTTGAGCAAAGTGACAAAATTTATTTAAAACTAGGGAACATTGGGGGAAATCTTAGATAAGTGTATTTTAGTTATCGGTGTAGATTACAATTAAAATGCTTTTTTTTTCGTTTTTATTAGTTTTTAGATGTATTAAGTTACACCTCGAAGGGCTGTAACTTTGCAGTCAAATAGACGCCAGAAAAGCTGGTAACAGTTTATTTTATGTTTATACAGAAATATATCCTGAAAGTCAGAGAGTCTTCGCTGGCGTGTCTAGTTGTATTATTATCGGCTGTAATTCCGTGGAGTAGCAAGTAATATCTGTCGTGATATGATCTTGTGTCTGTGTAGTGTCCCCAAGACGTCTCTCTTCATCTGTCTTTAGCTATATTTTTCACTCTCTAGCCAAGTATTACATATTTTATATTTCTGGTTCGAGATATTTTACATATTTTATGTTCAGATGGCCACTCCGGCGATTGACAATTACGGGTAGAAGAACAATAGTATTATGCGTAGATTAAAAAGTATTTTCAAGCGCGTATCTTTTCCAAACAAAGAGTAGTTTTTTTCAGCGTTAACGTCTCTGTACAAATGTGCTATAAGGTGGAGCGTGAAATGCTTCCAATTAATAACTCAATTGTTTGAGCACGAGATCTCTTTTCCATTGTTGGGTGTTGCCTAACTTTTGTAACTTTTCATTTGTTAGAAACGGTCTTTATTACCTCTAAATTATACAGATTATGTTGAATTCTTGTCATGTCTATAAACTATATTGTATATATTTACTTAAATTAATTTACTTATAAAATAACTATTGCCGATTTTTTTATTTTTTAGAATACGTGTTGTTTAACTATTTCAGATAACAATCACTTAATATTTAACATTTTTAATAAAAATGAAATGAACTTTCTGACGGTTTAATTAAAAAGCATTGTTTTTAAAGATATGACTATTATCTTAATCTAGTATTTTTATAATAACGGCCACAAAAATATATATCATCAGAAAAAAAGTTATATATATATGTACATATGTATATTATATATACACGTAATTAAACTTTATAAAAAAATACCTAGATAAAAACAGTAGTTGTGGTAAGCTCTTTAAAAATTTAGTTTAATAGACCTAGACGAATAATATATTTACAAAAACAATATGTTTTGTAGTAAAAAATCAATTAATAAAATTTCGTCTGGAAGTTAAAATAATTTTTGAGCAATATATATTTAATAAAAAATATCTATGACTATATAAACAAGGCGCAGCTGGTTATTGACGATTATAAATGACAGTCGATACACTGTTTTTATTTTGTTTGATTAGTTTTTTTATATAGATATACAGTTTTTCATTATTTTGATTTTAGCATATTTACAAATACAATTCCAGTAGAATGTAATTAATAAATAGAATTTAACTACTATTTTAATGTATGTTAATCCGCTTTGTAAATTAGTTAAAAGCCCCAACGCCAAAACTTGAGTTTTTATCTATGTTGACTTTATAAATCCGACGGGTACAAGCGCGCAGCACAGAAATAATAAAAAGTGGCATGAGGTAATAACTTAAGTTATAAAACTTACACATAGCGTAACATTTTGTACATGAAGCACTAGTTTTTAAATTAAATAACAAATATGTATAATTCTTAATCGTTAAATTCTCATATATCAGTGTAGTATAATATATATTATATTTTAACGCAAATCGTGACTAGTCGAGCAAAAACAGATAGTAGAGTTACAACAGTGTCGTGCTGAACATAAATCATAATTTTCATCAAACTTTGAGACATAAAATTTACCCCAATGCAGCCATATTGCTACATATATTATTATGATACAGCAAAACCGCAAGATTAATTCAATATCGCTCTCGTGTGTATAATTGAATGGAAATTTACTATATTATATGCGACCATTGGCACTTGTCTTTGTTTTATCATTGAGCTAATATTTGCCATGATAAACTCCCTATATTATTCATAGAAATATAAAATATGTAATAGAAATATTTGATACAGAAAAAAAAATGTGCAACAAACATATGTATATGTTTTTAAACAGAATAGCTCAATAAGCCTTAAATGGAAACCTATAAAAAAATATTAAATAAGAGCACGTGTTCTGTAAACTAATAAGTAGTCTCTATTTGTACTAAGCGCACGTTGCATCCTTGTGAATTTTAAAAAATAGCATTGTTACTTAAAGGTTTTTCTTGTGAATTAGTGAAAGGATTTGAAATCATTACAAATAATTTATTAAATATAAAATCTGTATTAATTTATTTATTTATTTTAGATTAAATTAAGACCATCGTGGCCTAACAGGTTACCCCAATGCGCCACGATGGTCGTTGTGGTTAAATTTACAAAACAAAAAAAAATCAGGCACTGCAATTTTGAATGACGCGTAACTGGTGCCCTTTGTTATGATTTTAGAGACCGACACTTCACATGATATGAGTTTTTGTTTTAGATATCAGTAGTATCCAGGTGCAAGTAGAACACATGTAGATGTCTCATTTTTGCTGCTGCTCTTATTAATCCATCCTGCTGGTCAGACCCGCGAAGAAGCTGAGTGCGCGCTTGTTTATTCCTTTTCCTGACTTCGGTCCAGGCATCTGGCGAGACATCAGGCAGAGGCGTTGGGGTCTTCTCTATAGCTATTGAAGGTGCTGAAGCATTATTGGTATTGGTGCGTATTGGTGACGACGAAATTGAGCCGCTCACCATCGCATTGCTTGGCCTAGAGTCCACGGATTTTGCGATTATTTTTCTTCTTCTCTTTGTAGGCTGTTGTTTCTGGGCCGCAGCTTGGATTTTTAGCACACTTTTTAGATCCGAAATTAGTGATTGCTGTTCCGCAATTATCTTCGCTTGTGCAGCGAATTTTGCGTCCATTTAATTTTAGCTAATGTAAGTCGATGTCCGATAATGACGAGCGATAAATATGGAATCAATAATTTATTTATATCAAAGGTCAATAATTTATTTATATCAAATGATATAAATAAATTATTGACCTTTTTTGTAAGCAATAAACATATACGATGCATAGTTTATGCAATAAGATTTATAAACAAAACTGTACAAGCACTAGCAAAAACCGACAAATATTTTATTATTATACAATTTGGCAACAAATATGAAATTAGTTTGAATAATATTATTCCCAAAATAATAATTTTTGAGAGCCAAAATAAAAACCTTGCACAGGGCGTATCAACATTTAGGAACAAGTTAAAAGGCGGCTTTTTCTTTTATATCCCCTTGATTGATGTAGGGTGAAAGATCATTCTTTGCGAACAATGCGGTATGCGGATATCGGCTTTTCCCTTTTTCCTTTTCCATAATTGCTCATTATTCAAAAAATGAACGGAGCACACAATTCGACCAGGAAATACGTTGTTTTTCTACCATTCCCCAATTAAGATCCAATTATGGAAAGATTCGCGAAGCCGGAAGGAAGTGGAACGTGTATTCAAGTATATAGTACATACATATATATTTATACGTCCGAGGTTTTTTTTAGTCTATTTTTCAAAACATAAAATTAATTCGTCGTGGGCGGTTTCCGTTTTAATAATTAAATTCTGATTGCTTCATAAATCACCGGGGCTCAAGATGGTCACGAATTGATTCATGACCGAGCGTGTTGACTTTCGAACAATTATTCGGGAGCTTTACGAAGAAGCTATTTATTCCGAAGCTCGATTTTCGAAACAAAGTTTCTATCTGGACCCGGAAAGCTCCGTGTTTATAATTTCAAAGTTATAATAATTTTGCGACCCCTAAACTTTGCGGTTACAGATTGTTGTTATGGGAGAAATAACTGTCAAAATTGTTGGACATATTTTTATCACGCAATAAATTAACCGACGCTGTATAAAAATACTTAATTAAAAGTGATGAATGAGTGTAAGGGTTGCTATTGTTATCTTAATCAATATTGTGACTAATAAACAGAGGGTGAAAACTGAGAGCAATTTATTAATGTTATATTAAAAATAATAGCAATTTATTATATTTAAATTAATTTTGTATCAACTTTTCTCCGAAAATATATTTTTGCGAATTATATAAAAAAGATTTTAGCATCGACCAAAGTTTAAAATACGACAAAGACGTCGCGACCTTTATTATGGAAAAGTTGTATTTTTTGTATATATAAAAAAGTACTTCTCCCTGTTTTTCCAAGTTTTTTTCTTTCTCTTCAATTCAGAGATTTATTTAATGGCTTGAAATTCGTTAGCAACTTTCTTCATTTGCAATTCGTCACTTGTGTTGAAAATGAAGGAAAATTGTGCCAAACTCCAAATGATCGATACGATTTAATTAAAGTGAAAGCTTGGCACATCTCAATATATAAATATGTACATGTATTATTAGATCAGTGGTCTTCAGAATCCTTCTAACTTTGAAAAACACTTTGAGACATGGATCGGCAACGTTTTTAGTAATAGTAGTTGCCTTTTTTATTCTTAATATTAGCAGTGAAAATAGATAGAATAAAATCATAGGATTTGATCATTAAAAGATGTGATAAAACTTTGCTATGAAAGTATCGTTGTATATTTTTATTACACTAAACAGCTTAATGATACTAATTATCAGTAATTATCACACTTTTTTCTCGTCTCAATACTTTTAAATAAAATAATTTTATAAATATCATCAGCAAACGATATTTTTTATCTTTTTTTACGCTATTCCATCAGGCCGAGTAGCGAAAATATTTTAAAGTACCATTTATTTTATAAAAAAAAAACATTTTGTAGAACTCATAAATATTACAGAAAATTCTATATTAAATAGTAGCACACTCTGATTCATTAAAAGTGTATTTTTTATTATTAAATATGCATTTACTTATCTTATATAATTTATTACACACCTTCCAAATTTAAAATAATTACCTTCGTTATGAATTATGTTAATCCAATAAAATATAATAATGATGATTCTTATTTATTTATAAGAACTGTATATTTAAGGGCGTAATAGCGTAACTAACGTAACGACTCAGACTAGTAACTCTGAAGTTGCGGGTTCGAGACCCGGCAGCGGCACTCAAATTTTTATTTATAAAAAATGCGCTATTATTAAAAATAACTGACCCCGGTTGCGGTAACATCTATTGATTATAAATTATATATAGCATGTAATATTTTTTAACAACAATATTGATGTTACCAATTCCCAGTGGTTAATACTTACTATTCATTAAATCTGATTGACTTACTTAGTTGGTACAGATTTACCCCGTTGTTAACACATCAGGTTACAACGGAAGATTTAATAACAAAAAAATATCTAACTACATAGCAATTATTTTGTAGATTATATCATAGCAAAAATTTAATAAAATACTATAATAATTATTATAGTAATATATTTTTAACCTTTGTGTTCATAAAAATGTGTGAGGTGGCAGTATGTATTATATTTAAATTTTCTTTTAATTATTAAAATTTATTTTACCTACTTATTTTTAATGTGTATATAATATGCTTATACAAGGTAATATAAAATATAGTAGAATTGATCAAAATATTCAAAATTCCCTTTTAATACATTACGTGTTTTTTATCAAAAGCAAAATAAAAAATGATATACATAATAAGCTTAACTTTCGCTCAAACCAAAACGCAAATTCATACCTACAACACAAAGGATTTTTTGTGTTACTTTTTCCTTTAAAAAATAATCATTGTGAATCTCTGTGATCTGGAAAACGTCCCTGAACATCTGAGTCCCTATCGTAAAAATAGATCGCGGTTTATGAAGAACGAAAAAATGTCACGGGAAAATCTGGCATTCACGAGGAAGCACTTTTGTGGTGCGAGGGCGCGACCTTGCGACGACCTCTGCTTCGGGGGTAGCTAACCACCCCAAACCCCTCTGAAATGAAGCGCGAGTGCCCTCGAGAGCCTTCGCCCCCGTATAGCAAAACGTCATACGCGAGGGTTCCGATCGACTGTTGTTTAACGTTGTATGTGTGTGTGTGTTTTTGTAAAGTGTCAGTTAAATTAAGTACTTGTTGTAAAACCCTGTAATCATATAACATCATAACACATGCTTGATTATAATCGTATAAAGTGGAAGAAAGTAAAGCATAAAGCTTGAGTAGTATAAAACCTTCGTCTACACCGTGAACTTTATGACCCATTTGCTCCATATTGTAATAGAATCTGCGATTTTATCAACGATTTAGTGAGATACGATTGTATTCTTTGTATGATATTTTCTAAAAAAAATAGGCGTTTAGTTTATAATGTATATTATTGAATAATGTACAAATATCAATAAAAAAAGTATGACAAATAAGGACAGTAATGTTTTTTAAGTAAACGCTGCAACAAATATGTTGTTCGACAGAAATTGTATATTCGACAAGAAATCTTTTCAAGGATTAAAAAAATCCTTTTTTAATTAAATAATACCGTTATACGCAGAATTAATGAAACAGGGACTAATCTTGAGACATTAATTATGTCATGGGTCTAGTCTCGATATATTTCATTTAGCAAAAAAAAGAGTTATTATTCTCACTTATCGATTTTCTGGAGATTTTTTTTATAAATAATAAAAGTATTACTTCTATATATTTATATTTTTGGTAAACATAGAACTGGATAATCGTTGAAGATAACAAACTTCAATAGGATGATAATTTGTTTTAATAGACACGAATAATCGAAGGACCAAATCTGATCTATTGCGATTGTTTACATAGTGTCTAGATACGAAGAAATTTCAGACTCCCATATTTAAATACGAATCGTAAAGAATTGTGTTGCTATTTTATGTTTTTCATATTCCGAAAAATATAAAGATAGATAACCTCTTCGAAGTATTAAAAACCGAGATTAAAGTTCACCGACAAACAAGTTTTATGGGGTAACTTTTGAAGTGGAAAGCCCCCTCACATTTTTGTAATCTGTCGATTTTTACACGGAGCAGTTTTTATTATTGGATTATTATAATATATAATTATTAGATTACCAAAGCAAAGATAAAAAAGAATCGTAAACATTTTTTCGCCAATAAAGCATGCATATATGCTTTGGCCATAATAATAGGGAACCCATTAAAATGGTGTGTAACTCTTTATATGTGCATAGTTTGACAGAAATAATTTAGCAGGTTATTTTAATTATAATTCTGAGAACTATATAAAAGAATTTGTCGTTTTTTATTGCTCACTTCAGTTTTAAAAAAATATTGCATGTTAAATTGTCCAGTTTTGCTTATGTGACCTTTATGTTCAATTGCGTGATTTTGGCCTTTATTTTATTCCTTAATTTATTGTGAATATTATATTACGGTTCAATGAATGTGGTTCTTGCAATTCAAAGCCAAGAATTGCAAGAAAACGATAGACAACTACCTAGGAAGATCGAATGTTGGTTCGCGGCTTCCCTAAAAATCGTCGAAAAATGTCGTCAAAGCTGGCTGCTGTAGTCTCTACAAGCAAAGGGTCATCCAATTTTTCATGGACGGTGAGAAGAAAGCTCAACAATGTGGAGCTCAGAGGTTGTAAAATCTGACACAAACCGTGGCTTTCAGAAATAAATAAATGTCGAAGGTTAGAGTGGGCCCGAAAACACTTAGATTGGATATCTGAAGAAGTCATTTGATCCGATTAATCCAACTTTAAGATAATTTTAAACTAAAATGAAATACCTGAAAGATTTGGGGTAAAATCCTAATTGACCCTAGTGTTTTTCAATTAATTAGTGATTATTAAATACTTATAATTCCAATAAAAATCACCGATTTATTTAGTGGTGATTGTATTTACCCCGTTGTAACGCATTAGGCCAACTCCAACAATATTTACAATAAATAAATTAATATAATAAAAAAATAAACAACAATGCTACAGTACATATATTTTACAACAAAATCAGAGAGTTTTATCGGTCGTCTGAGACGACTCGTCTCCCATCGTCACTCTACTTCGTCCTTTCGCTATTCTGATTTATCAACTGTTACACGTTTTTCGCAAATTGTCGAGTTCTCTCACGTACTTTGCGATTCTCTTCTATAGTAAAAGGAATTAAACTTTGGAAAATTTCCGACGAACCGTGTAATTTTGTATTTTTTCAAGCATTACATAATTTTCCTTTAAAGCGTATCTAATGCAGCACCCTACATTTTATTTAAAATAATTATTGCTTTTAAAATAATTTAGAACGTTCACTTTATGCACGATGTGGTTGAAAAATACTCCGAACGAAGCTCTTCGTATCGATCACTGCCTTATTTGAATATTTTATTAAGAGAAGGGAGTGAAACCTTGACCCATCGCGACACTTTTAGAAACTTCAGGGATATAGTAAAGCTAAAAAGATTAATGCCTACGTTGAAGAAACGCTATAGCCTAATCAAAAAGCTCTCAAAGTCCTGTATCTATATTTTTTTTTATTTATTTATATATGTATATATATATATATATATATATATATATATATATATATATATATATATATATATATATATATATATATAAAATTAAAGGTATATATAATTCTGATGAATATGCAATATTTCAATGCTACGCTTGAGTTAAACTTTCCTCGAGTCTAGTTGCCGCTATGTCCCTTTTGGTATATGAATTTGTTTGGGAAGCTATTTGCTGCATTCTACATGGATTCCCGTCAAAGTGTATGCAATGAAGCATATTAACTAGATATGTCCAGTAAGTATATGTGGTATGTATTGAAAAGATATAATACTGCTCAGAGAATCGATAGAGAATGTGCATTTATTTGTATCATTCCATCATTTTAAAATGAGTTTTTACCGTTCAATGTATTTTAATCAATATTTATTATGCTTTTAATATTTTTTTATTCCAAACTGGACACTATTGCACTTTAATGTATATATTATATATATACCATACGAGCTGACTACTTTAATAATAAATCAGATTAATAATTCAATTTTAAAATTCTATTTCTTTGACGCGACTTTACCACCTCTGAAAGCCATGCATTATTTAGTTAAACGCGTTAACTTCTGTACGTGTTTATTCAACTTTGTAACTTTTTAATTAATTCAAACCACGCTTCTCTCTAGTCCAGACCACATGGTAAATAAACACTGATACTAAATGTGATGCTTGGATCATAATCCCAAGAGTCAAGAGCACTCTTCAAGTTTTGCGATTTTCTATTAAATAATTCCGCACTTCTAAGTCACGACAAAATAAATAATTCCTTAGTGTTAAGGTCTATTGCCATCGAGTCCGTTATAATTCGATTTGTCGAATACACTTCTTAGGTTCGATCGTTTCTCAGTCCCAAGATTTAAAAAGGTTGCTCAATGTCCAGAAAAGGGCTGACACGTAAAGTCCCCTTATACATATATGTATATGTATATGGATTTTAAAGCCTTTGATGATTGCCCCCCGCGTATACGAAACGTGGCCGTTATTGCCTATTCAAAAAGGCAGTTTACTACCAGATTATGTGGCAGACAATCCCGTTCGTCTCGGTAAAGCTCTTTTTGAAGCTTTAATCTGCGCTTTAAGGCGGCCTTAATTTCTTCACTTTCGGAAATCTTGTGAAGTAAATTTTGATGCCGTTCCGAGGCGGTGGATATGCAAATGAATAACCGTAAAGCCAACACATGACTTTGTAAAAATTAATTTTGTTCAGCCCATAAAGATGGTTATTGCCTTTTGCTAATAAAAAAAATGTATTTAAAGTTTTTAATAATATTAAATAGTATTGAAATATTGCACGTTAAGGTAGATGGCTAATTCTAAATTGAATTAAAGTGTCTTTAGTAAGTTAACATTACATTATAGTTATGAAAATACGTTATATCAATTACATAAATTTTCCTATTCAATATCAATTATCCCCTGTAACAAAACTAATTTCATGTAAATTTACATGTACTGTGAATTTGCGTGAATCGCAAACTTTATTCATACTCTGCGTTCACCTGAACACATTCATATACTTTAAACTTTTCCCAAGCATTACTCCTATTCAACAACACACCAACAATTTGCATAGTCTTCCAGTGTTCATAATAATTCTGCTCCACAACTAGTTTCGCAGTCAAATTCTCATTTTCGTCTCCAGTTCGCTATACTCATTAGGGAATTTAACAACCATCGATTCTACTTCATACATTGTTTGTACATGTGTTCACTTGTGTACATAATGAGCGTGACTAATTATCGCTTAGTCTCGCTTAAACGCACCCCAGTTTTCACATTTGCTTATCGTAGCGTAAAAATGGGGAAGAAAATTCTTTAAACCGTCAAATTTTAACATAGCACCCCATAAACGTTGCTCGTAATTGTGTTCAATCTTTTCCGTCTGGCTTATTTGAGTTATTTAGTGTGCAGTTTAAAAATCCTCATGTAATTCATAGCCTTGTTTATGATTTATAAATAGTAATACAACGGTTTACGAAATTACATCCCTAATTATTATTATTATTAATCGTTTTAATATTTCTGACAATCGAAGCGTAAATTTGATGTTATTATTTTGGTTTTATGGATAAAGTTTGTTGTTCACATACAGTTTTATAGGTTAATTATATATGAAGACTCAAAGCGGCTTTAAAATATATTTTATGTTGGTATATTTAACAATGAATGAATCTATTGTTAATAAAAATATTTATTTTTAGAAGTTGTAAAGTCGTCAAACGCGTTTTTGTTTTAAATAAATAAGTTTTAATTCTGTTGCGAGTGTCATAATCGATTTTTCTTACTCTTGCTATATCAAAAGCAAATAAATGTATTCGATGGAGTTCATTTTTATGTTAATATCGACAGAACGATTTTTTCTCTAACTAACAGTACCTTCACCAAATCCCAAATTGCTATCTCATGGCCTAGACTGCGTTGTTTCAGTTAGAACTCCTTAGAAAAAAGATATGTAAATCTTTGTTCGACATCATAACGCCCAAGAAAAAAAAACTGACTGAGTAAAAATCAAGTAGTAACTTGATATGAAACATATACATACATATAATATATAACTGCATGTCATATTTATTTATAATTATGTGTAATCGATTTTTAAAAAATCATATTTAAACACATAAATTTAAAACAATATTTGTTTCAATCACACTAATTATATATATTAAAAATTTCACTTACTACTATAAATATAAATAATTATAATAAATTTTACATCCCATACATTTACATATGTAATATTACATTTAAGCTTAATTTACCTTTGCAAATTATTGCTCTTATGAAAACTTGCAAGAATATTTTTTTTTTAATTTAAACCTATATATCAATTCGTTTCTGTGAAGACATGTCAAGTTTTTAAAAGTGTACCATCTGTTCGTTGCTCGAAGAATTATCTTTTCGGGGCGAATCCCTTTTATATAAAAATAAATCACTCGCGATTTTTTCTTTATTTATTATTATATTTCTTCTCTAATCTGCCGGTCGTTGGCCTATTTGTCGGTCACGATGAAAATATGGTCCAACCCCATATTTATTATATTACATAACCGATTGAGCTTCAAAGCCTTTCAGCTCACAACTAGTCATTTTCCAGCTCTCAGTACAACCGGAACGATGACCATTCAAAGCCGATACTTTTTGATACGTCCTTCTAGCGAAATTGAATTTGCTTCTCGAGATGCTGACACAATTCGTCGAAATCCCCTTTTTTACTCGAGCATGTCCTTTCTAAATGGACCTTTAGTTACTAGTGTCTTCGGCGTTTATATCCTAGCGATTTGCCGCTGCTTTTTTACTGAACACCCTTTTCGATTAGGAAAAGCATAATGTGAAATAAAATTTATTGCCCTACTTCGTAAATAATGAGCGTAATAAAAATACGTCCAAAGCTTTGGACAATCAAAGCAGAAATTTTATTTTACAGCTGATAGTTAAACTAAATAATTTATTTTATAGTAATTACACAATTACATATTTTAATATAAATCAGCCCATTAAATTAAAAAATATTCGTATATATATGTATAATAAATAACTGATTAACCAACATTACGCTATAAATTTACGGAGTATCAAATATCCGCTTCCCCAATATTTAAATATCCTAATTCTAGATTCATGTCTTCTCAACCCTTGAGAATTTTATATTAATCTAAAAATACATAATCAAATGAACCGTTAGCGCTACGCTAATGATACGTCTATCAAAACCCCACATTCCAGTTCCAATGGAACCCCCATTGTGGTTATATTTTATACTTCTGAAAAAAGGGCAAAAACCAATTTATGATTTATATCACACAGGGCGGTTTCAATCATGTTAATGTCAGTCAATCCTCATAATGGGTTTTCCTCGAATTGTATCTTACCTACGATGTGAAAACTTTAACGCGAGTTCACCATCCATTAAATTGTCTTCTATATCTTATCTTTGTATATACATATATACACTGTTTAAATAACATTAACAGATTGTGTTATTTCACGACGTTGCTATTTTGTGATTGGTTCATCATCTTTACGCTGATAATAGCGAAATAACTGTGTTCATTAAGTAATTGTGCCTATTTTAGCGTCAGTTCTCCGCCATTTTCTTATTGGCGTTATTTAACGTTGAAAGCTATAAAAGTTCAGAGTTTAATGAGACATCAAATTAAAACGATTAACCGTCGCCTTGGCGCTTTATCGAACTAATTGATTGACCTATGTAATATTATACCATTAACTGTTTTCCCTTAAGTATATTTGTGAGGATAATATGCGTGATAATTAATTTTCTTTTTATAATCTACATGCGTGCAAAAAAATTTTTAAATCACCATCACCTAAGATGTGTCTTCGCCTTCTCCAAGAATGATTTTTATCTCCTTCGATTCTGCACCAGGTTCCTCCAGTTATTGGTTCAACTATTTATCTTTTAACAGGTCATCAAAGTACATCACACTATCTAAGATCTTTGAATTTTCAGTCATGATAGTTCCATATATATCCTTACACAACATGAAGTTTCTTGGCCTAAACTCTCTGTTGTCCAAACTACTTTACGGTACAAATATTTTTTTATTATAATTAATATTATATTATATTGATTTTACAACAATAAAAACCAATAAATATTAAAAAAACTCATTAGATTAAATTTATTTTTAATTATATTATATATAATGTACGTTAAATTCTAATGTGATTTTTACATTTATAAATTTTACTTTTCTCATGTGTGTTAAAATTATATTTAATTGATTTTTTGCTTAATAGCTTTTCTATACTATTTTATTTTTAAATTATTATATAATATAAAAAAAATTACTTAAGAATCAAATTAATTTAATAAAAATGCTTCTATGTAAAGCTATATTTATGAGCTTTTCAAAAAAGCTACAAAGTAGATTAATGGAACGGTAAATGCAAATAAACCTCAACCGACAACATGTTTTGAATAATATAAGCGCATTACTTGAAACCGGATAATAGATCACTAATGGTGATTAATTTCACCCATTCATTTGCAAATGCCTTCAGAACAATTAGTGGTTGAAGTATCGATTTCCACAAACTGCACGGTTAAATTTTCATCACTGATAAATAACTTATTTAAAATTCTAAATAAAAAGCTCTCAAATAATATGCAATACAATGCTAAAATATTTTATTTTATTTATTTTCTTGATAATGTAACTAGCTTGATTATACTTAAAAATAGTTTAAATTTAACCTTTGATTACTTGCTTGGGTTTAATATAGATTGTCTTGTAGCAAAACTACATCTTCAAGATGCTTTCATATTAAAAAGATCAAATAATAAATGGTGTGAGTCGATGACTAATACCTGAAAGACCTGAATTCGAACCCCATACGAATCTTAGTGTTTTTCAATTATTATCGTATCTGAGAGATTTTAATTAGTGATTTTTATTTAATTTTAGTTTTAATCGATCATAACATTTTTCCTATTTTTTTGTATTTTTCTAATCTCACTGATTAATTAAAATAAAATCAAGCTATCTATGAATTGTAAGCTGTTCTCTAATTTACAGACTTTGATTTCCTTCTAGTATCTCATTTTTTGTGTTAACCCTCTTGTAACAATATATCATTGAACACTATGTTGCAATAGACGATTTATAGTTAATATATATATAATAATTGCTGTGTTCATTCTATACTACGTATGCGAGAAGTCAAAATAATAAATTGGATTCCACCCAATTAAATATGTAAATTATTTTAAGCTATTTAAGGAAGTTTAATGAAACGCATCATTCGCAAAATACCGAAGCTGAAAAACACATTTGTATTGTTTCGCCGTTAAACGTTTATTTAATGGCGTAGAATAATCTCGTTCGGTCAATGCAAGCATAATTTATATTTAATTCTAAAGTTGAACTATATTTATGGTAGTATGCGCTCAGGTCAAAAAGTCCTTTTGCTAATAATCTCGCAAGGTTGTGGGATGTTACCCTTGCCTTGGGCTAAGGGATAATATTCCAGTCTGTGTTGTAAGGAAAAAGGAGGAGGAAAACCGTGTTGGCACACATGTCCCTTTCATAATGAAATTCCCGAAATTCTGCCTAGAGATATACGAAGTCAAGGGTGACCCTTTGCGCGATAAGATTTAGTCCCCTTCAAGGGGGCGATGTTTAACGGGCAATTTATTAAATTTGTCCAACTAGCGAAAGGGGATGAGAGAGAATATGTGAAAGAAAATCGCATAATACCTTAAACATGATAAAGGGATTTTCATATTTTGCCTTTACGTATTTGATTGGATAAAGCAGTCCATTGATTTTGATGTTTATATGAAACGACACAAAGTAAGCTCTGAATAATAATGAAAAAACAATTCTCAGATATAGCTTTTTTTATTGTCTTTATTTTTACCCAAAAGTACAATTAAAAATTGGGCGATTGCTTTTTTGATTTGAAAACATAATATAAGCTCAGATTTTTGTGAATATTATATTAAATTTATAAATTAAATATATTTTTCAATTATATTTATAAAATTGATTAATTTTTCATCATAAACATTAACAAAAGTAGTAAATATATAAAACGTTATTCTTTCAATGTCCTTTTTATTTTCTAGAACTGGAAAAAATAATGAGAATATCTGAATTTGGTTCATTATCGTTGTGCAAAATTCAAGGGTTGTTATCCTTACCTTCGTTCTTAAGAAAGTTTTTGTTTTTTAGACAAAGTTTTTGATATTTAATTGTTGTGCAAATATATACACGTTATCCGTGATTACGTCCGTAGGCTCGAAGCGTCTCTTAAATGGGCTCAACTCTAGATTCTGGACGCCGAGTTAGACCAGAGGATGCGAAGAGAGAAGCGGTTGTTTTTATAATCTTCAATGCTCTAAATCGGGTCGGCCTCTTCTTGGTTGAAATTGCTTCAAACGAGTTTTAAAATCCTAATGCATTGAGTTCCGAAGTGAATTATTAAGTATGAATGTCGGTAGAAATGTGATAGAATGATTATTGCTTGCGTTCCTGTATATAGTAGTTTTTTCAGTACCTTTCTGTGGAACGGCTTATTACAAAAGAATGGCCGTTGAGTGACTTCTTTGACACAGTTGGCTGCTAAATGAGATTATGGCAATCCCGAAAGCACGTTTTATTTTTTCTTAATGCGTTTCTAATGAATTTAATAATATTTTCTCACGGTAATGTCCCATTTTATTTATTTTCGATCATTTTTAGACCTGCTGATTTACTCCCTCTAATGGGTGGTCCAATTATTGAATGAAAGAGTATTCAATTTATGCACCTGACCAATCAACAAAAAGCTTCTGGTGCTCGGACATTTATTTTTATTAATATTTTTTTAGAATTGTATAACTATTCAATTCAAAATTGTTTTATTAATCAAAACGTTCGGAAAGAGAAACATATTTCTATTCAATATAGCTGTTTTTAGTTGCCACAAACGAATTGATCGATTATTACTTTATTTCGCATATGTACATACGTGATGCTCTAAATCCTCCTGTCGGTCATTTAATGTCCGATGTATTCGAAAGAGGATAAAAAATGTATACGTTGCTCTATACTAAATTGATTAATCATGAACTTGTCATATGTACATGTGTGTAAATAATATTCATGAGCGACTGCATATTTTTGCAGTGTATTCACAGCGAAATAAACTTTACATAATTCACACATCGTATGTGGAAAATCGCGACGTGAAAAAATTAACAAAGCAATTTGCCAGTGCATGATTAAGTGTTAAAAGCTTTCAGCATGTAGCTTTCAATGCTTGACACAATGTGTCAGCGTTTTGCGTCAAATTTGCATATTTCAAAGTTGTCGCTTGTTAATAATTGCAGTTTCAGTTATTTTATTGTGTGTCATGTGACATGAATAGTTAAAATATATATACCAAGTACATACATAATTTATTAAATTGCACTTACTACTTTTGCCATAATAATATGACACTCTAATGTTTTAATAAATAATAAAACGGTTTATTTTTTTTAATTTATTTAAAGCAAATTTTTATATTTAATAATTTTTTAGTGATAGACAATATCACTATAAACAATAAAAAAGCTAAATATAATATGACCAATTATTAACTATATATATTCGGGTTTTGATGCCGAAAGAGTATGATAACTTTGCAATCAAAATAGACGCCGTTTAACTAGTAACAGATTATTTTATTAAGCATTTATAAAATACTACATATGGTAGAATCAAAATAGCTGATATTGAAAGTCACAGAGTCTTCGCTGGAGTATCGAGTTGAATTATTGTTGGGTGTGATCTTGTGATGATGCTTGACTATCCGCTAATATGTCTCTGTGAATCGTTGGCGTCTTTCTTGATGCATCTATAGTCGCGTTTTCTTCCATCGGCCTCTCTGGCTTTCTATTTGCCTGCTTCTCTGTGACAGTATATCGTATATTTTATATTGCTGATTCGAGACATTGGTCCGTGAGATAATAATAAATATTAACGCAATAGTTCAGTCTTGAGATCTCTCTTCCATTACTAGATGAGTTATTTTTACTTTTCATTTGCTCGAAATGGTCGTTAGAATGATCTCTAAATTAATTGTGTAGGTGGTTGAAACCCCTACAATGTATATTTTTAAAATATTTGCCAACATAACTCATGCGGGTTTGAACAATGTTATATGTCAGTCCAGTGTACCGTGACGGAAATCATCCACGTTTGTCGAATGTGCTTTCTAATCAAGCGCGTGTGGACTATGTAGCCCTGCAGGGATACACTCAGGGGAGTGCAATTAGCGGATGAGCCCTTTGGCCTAAGGGTGCTCGGCCTGGCAATGTGGGGTGAGTAATTCCTCCCCTCAGACTGCCAGCACCAAAAGTGGTTCCCTCTCACGGACCGATAAGTTCAATTCGTCATAGATTTGTGGCTTATCAACAACAATTTTAGGAGCAGAGTGCACACGTATTGCTGGTTATTGGCCTAATTGATTTCGTCACGCGTCAACCCCTTCAAAAGCGACGAGTGTAATCGGTTAATTTAACGCACGTTGTACGCTTATTAAATACCACAAAATTATGCGTAATTATTATTATGTATTTTAAAGAGGAAATACTTAATAAAAAAATATATATAATAATATATACATAGAAGCTTTTGTCATAGTTCAAACCGCAGTTGAAAATATGATACTATAGATAAACATACAATTCAGAAAATTCCATTGAAAAATGAGTGTACAATAAGCTTTATATATCTGACACAAAAGCCTGTAACAAAAAGAATATAGCCACAGAAATAATGTAGTGTATATGTATAATAATTTAATAAAATATTTTACAAGATATGTTTATATTAAATTAACAGTCAAAGCTTTCAAGCAATTTTAATGTTTTCATACAAGACAACCATTATTTTAGGGTATAGTTTGATCACTATTCGAGTATGTGTAGTAAATAATATATAACAAACGTTGTTTTGAAAATTAATGGTTACAATATAAATTGCATAGATATCTAAACAGAGACTTTGAGCTTTATTTATCACAAGCTTACCCTCTGGTCTCAGTAACAAACGCGCCGAGATAAAAGCACCACTTCAGTGTCATTTTAATGAATGTTTCTCTGAAATTTAACAACAAACGACCCTATTAAATTTATTTTCAATAACCTTAAAATGAATAAACACCATAGTCCTGTGTATTAATTTTGTGCAAAAATGCAACAAAGCGCATTGTGTAGCCCATTAATTATTTAAATATCCGGATTATGTCCTAGCATAGTTAGCCGCAGCCGTCAGCTGCTGGCTCGTCCCGTCATTCCCGTAATTACTGGATAGCACCGGTCCGTGAAACCCGTACTCCTGGATTATGCATTGCTCAAAAGATCAGATTCATTATCATAGCCTAGGGTGAGTGGTGGTGCTTTCGAACTTTTTTTTCATCGCCCGGATTAGCCACGAAGTATACACAATAAAAGGTATAATTAAATATAAATCAGGTATAGTATTCCCGGTATCAGGTTACAACGTATTTTTGCCACTTAATCTCTTGATTAGTTGTAGTAAATAACAATAGAGAAACCCTACACTTTACCTAATCGGTTTACGATAACGTGCTTCTATGAAAATATTGATTCGCCTAATTCTGGTGCACATAATAGACGTATCCGATGGCAACTCTATATTTGACAACTTTACAAGAGAACATATTAAAAAAATCCGAAACTAGCAATAAAACTCACATTAAATCACATGCGAATAGCTTGCTTCGTTACACGTAGATTTGCATGAATATTATTCGATTCTAATATCTAACATTTTTTGCTCTGTATTTTTTATTAAATGTAAAAAATAGTGTAAAAAAGCAGATAAAAACCAGATAATCTCTTCACATAATAATTGTGGACATAAAGATCTAAGAAAGAGCTTAACCTCATTTTATATTTATTTGTATTTAGTGAGAATATAATATAAAGGATATAATACATTGCTATTCAATTTAATTTTTGAGTAATAATAATAAAGATTGTATATATTTTCGATTATATTAATATTTTTTTAATAAAATATTGTATTATAAATAAAAATATAATTTATTTATATAATATAAAACTTTCACTACAACGTTATTACCTCGATTTTTTATCGATAGGATATTTCTATAAAATAAATATTAAATTATCTCGTCAGATTATATTAAATCTTACTGCGTAATATTTTTTATATTCATTAAACGTTGTTTATTCCTAATGATTTTTTCATCCGAATACATTTTTTTTTACTTCAGTATTTTAGTAGTCAAAGTGCTTAATTTATTTCTTTAAATGATTAAATAATGTATTATAAATAAATTTTATGGATAATAATATAAAAATCAGTTAAACGTTACTGCTTCCATTTTACATCAATATAATAAAAATATTATTAGATGATGTAATTTTTTAATTAAATTAAATGTATGGCTACTTAACAATTTCATTGATTATTTAATATATTTATAATAAGCATACAATTTTACAGATTTATTATTTATTTTAATTTTTCTGCATAATATTTTTTTTATTTATATTTTAATATGTAATACTTTGATACACATATAAATAGTTTAAGAGAATTAACCAAAGTGTAAACATCTTTTGCTACATACGAAATGTGATATTTTTTATATTTCTGATATTCTCTATAATAGCTTTGTACACCTTATACGTACGTACCTATCTCAATTTTATTTTATTTATTCCTCACGAATATTTATTCCTCACATATCACAGTTATAATTATATAATAAACACCAATTCTGATCTTCCAAAAACGATAGAAATTGAATAACGTAAAAGTTCATATAGGATTCGAGCCTGCTAGACATTTTTTACTATTTTTTTAGAAAAAGTAACGTATTTTTGTTGCATGTATAATTTTTAATTAATATTTTAATAACTACATTTTGTATTAAAATAATAAATATGACCCCACAAAATAGACGATTAAACTACAATGAAACCTAAGACTATCTCAATTACTTCCTAGTACATAAATGGCTTTACACATATCATTTTCAGCTTAATATACATATACACATATACGTGTATATATTACATATGCACATCCCTCTTCAAACTTCCTATACAACCCTTATCTCGAGTGTACGACTAATAAGATCTACATAAATACATACACCCAGATATCAATTAAACATATTATATCACTCAAGTCATAAACAACTACCATTGTGATATTTTTAGAATCAAATGGATCGACCGTTATGTTGGCTTACCCCTCATAACAATAAGTTATGTTTACCCTTTTAACTCCTTTAAGTGTAACTCATAATGCTTCAAAGCGTTGCTTAGGATTTATATTTAACGCAAATAAACCCATTGTGAGTCATTGTTTTTATGCTGAATTAACATACAACTTTAGAAAGAGTAGCTAAATAATAATCTAAGCAACTGATTTTAATATATTTTTTTCAAAGAGCTCATTTTGGATCGGATGGTATTTAAAATAACACTTTCATAGTGAAAGATTAAGCGCACTATAATGTTATGGATATGACTAGCGATATGACGCTATAATTTTATTTCCGGCGCAATTCAATAATTATATTTTTATTTTAATTCATAATTAGCGCGCGAGCGCTGGTGATTTTTTGCAAACAAATGCTTTTTATAGTATTAAAGATAATAAATAAATATAGAATTGAAACTATATTTATACAAGTGTATAACACAATACAATCAAAGCATATGGTATATCTTTTTTTAAATACCTTCATTACAAACAGTGCCACCATTGTATTGTCTACTTTGTCTGCGCTAGACAATGGAACCACAAGAAGTAATTCCTTTTCCGACCAGCATTGCCTAGTTCCGGTCGACGGAAGCACGCGAGATCCGCAATTCGGTTTTCGCCGAAATTAACCTTTTCCGTTTGGGGGAGATTCTGATTTTGGACCTCAGTCAACGTCGGCGCCAGGTAGACTCGCGTGTTAAAAAAATCGATCGGTTATGAAGATAAGGGGCGTGCGGCTTTTCGCTTTTGATGCACGCACGCACGAAGACACGTGTTGGCACCGAATTTGAGTCATTGTGCTCAAAAGTGTAAAAGAGGGGGTGCGACTGGCGTGTAGTGTACTTATGGGGTCGTTGGCGACCCCGACAAGACATGCTTCTATTGTTGGTGCAACGAACCGACATGCGAAAGTGACCCGCGAAGCGTGGGTGGATAACGATGTGGGGTCTAGGAATAAAAGCCATGTCTACTAATAATTAACGTAAAACAAATATATTTGGATACCATCCAGATTGCTGAAAGTTTCACATGAGATTTCAACCAAAAACATTTTAATCAGTTATGTAATTTTAGAAGCAAATAATTTTTTTACATAAACTTGTATATTTGTAGAGTACGCTCGGGATAAGGATGCCGATTTTTTATTGTGTGCGTGTACATGTATATGAGCGTGTACTTTGTTGTCTCGCTTTCTCTTTTAAGGACAGTCGCTGATTCGTCAACGCTGGTATTCGTCATTAAAGTGCAGTGTGGCACAGAAGTTTGATCTTCTCTAGTGATTTATTTTAAATAATTTTGTGTTGATATTGGTTTAACCCAGATATGCCCACTGTCCCATGGGTAGGTCACTAAACTCGTGCCACTGTTTTTTATTTATAAATGAAATTTTAAGAGAACAAAATTTCTTGGGCATATCTGGGTTAATTGATATATATGATTGACAATGCTTCAAATATACACTGTAAGTTATTCGTTCTCTCACCCGTGGATTAAAATATTTTAATTATTTTTCCATTAATCCGTACGTTGTTGGTTTTTTTACACTATTCTCTGTAAGGCTTAAAAAAGTTATTATGCTTATCGTTGCGCCAATGATAATTTTTTAATTTATTCAATGGATTCTAATGATTTAATAGAGTCGTCGAGCCATTAAAAAATCTGCGAATAATTTCTTTCTCCATTTTATATCTTTTTGCTTTTGAAGAATAGCTAAAGACTTCATTATTTTTTTGACTAGTGAAAGATTTTGAATTTTGCAAATATTTAATTAATGACTTCAATGTCTGGCTTCTTCGATTATATAATATATTTTTAATTGTCCGTTGAAATTTCCAACTTAGCTCAGATGTATGTATGTTAAATAAACATATATTTTATTTTAAAAAAAAAATCTACGTAAAAAATAATCGTTTCCAAATATCGTGTTGAATAGCTGAACCAAATATTACGTCAAGAGGGAAGCGGCTGTTTTCTCGGTCTTCAAAGTCTCGGTCGATGCGTGACATAGCTCCGCTTAGTGCGATTTTAGATGAAATGGTTTCAAGTTAAAGTACTGACGAAAGCGAATATCGGATAGAAATACTGGCGGAAGCGATTTCCGAATTAAAATGCGCTTCGTTTGATTACAAAAATTTGGACGTGTGATTTGTTGATTCCTGAATGCTTTTCTAATAAAATATTTGCGTTGGCATGTAGATATTTAGCAACAATTTAATTTTCTGCCGATATAAATTCGGGCTACTCGGTTTCGAGATTTTTCCGATAAGGCTTTCAAGGATTGAATCCAACTATAATTCACTTTTACGAAAACCTCAAGTTTATACAACGTTGAATTAAATTATGGAGTTACAAATAATACCGGTAAATACTATTTATACCCCATTAGCAACACATACATATATAGTCAAATGGCTCAAGTTGATTACTAATAAATACATGAATGCTTGCCAGTTCAGAGATAGAGATCTTGATTCCATTTAAAACATGTAGATATTTAGCAACCTAACACTAATTCAATGCAATACAAAAACAGCATCTAATATTTGTAATATATTATCGTCACGTACGAAAATACTTTTCGGTGACTCGGAAGGACTAATATTTGATTTATTGCGCTTTTAACGCGTATTGTGATAATTTATTTTCTTAACAATAAATGCGTCATTTTCATTAAGGGCTTTATACCAGCCCGATAGCTTCCGATGGTAACTGACTATTTATTAATTGGCAGCGAATAATTACTACAATAATTTCTAAGCGCACAATTATGTTAACCAATGATACAGTGACAATTATTCTCATATATTAAGTTGTAATTTATATATATTTTATTCAATTTTATTATTTAAAGTATACCACAAATTTAAATTTAATCATTAACCAATTCTGCACAAGGAAATGATTGATTATAATAATGATGCAATTTGGGAGTCGTCTATTTTTGATCTTCTTGAAAGATATATAATGTTTTTTGCCAAAACGCCAAAATAAAAATTCGAATATGAATCTCAGTCGGAGCGAAAATACCAATTCATACATTTCTCCCTGGGGGATTCGCATCGCCCTGAATAAAACACGTCCACTTATCGGACCCATGAAAGTCCGGTTAAATCTTGGGAAACACATGTACTACAAACAAACACACCCCGTATCATTTTAGCAAACCTGAAGGTATATAAGAGAAAGAGAGAAAATAAAACACAATTTGGGCAGCGTCACGCGCGGCAATCCATCACCGTTACTCTCCTCATGCATACTGAATGACCCTCAACTGAAGAAAAGTAGCGTAGTTTAACATAATTCCAGAGCTTCTGAAAAAGGTCCCTATGGGTTTTTCAGAGTAGTTGTTGTAGTTTTCCAGGTGATTCCGCGATACGTGATCAGCGTGCTACCGATCATTCCTCTTCTGATGAAACTGTAAAGTCTTTCAGACCGTTTTTTCCTGTCCATAAGCTGTCATTTCTAGTCATGGAATGGGATAGGGTGAATCATAAAGTTTTAGCGCCGAATGCAATATGGCGAAAAACCGCGAATGGATTACGTCTTTTATGTCTTTCCGATATTATGGTAGTTGACAATCGATACTTATAGCATCGGCAATGATGCACAGCGCCAGCGTTATATGTTTTTTTATATATCTATATGTGAACAGATATGTTTTCTATATATTTTTTATGATAAAAATATTCAAATGGAACATATAAGTGCGTAGTTTTGTTAAATTTTATTCTGATAAAATGCTGTTTTTCACATTTTATAGTAGATATACATATGTACATCGTTTAATAAAACTTGCTATTGCATAGTTTTGTAGTAAATATAATGGATTCCTTTCACACTCAATCAATAACGACTGATTTTAAAAATAATACAAAGGAAAATCTGTTTTCCAGGAAAATGCGTTAAAAAGATTTAATTTGAAATTATTTGCCTGATATGTCACTAAAACATATGTTTTTTAAGTTTTGATAAATGCCAATTACTAAACCAACCTATATATTTCATACCAGATCCATGGACCAGTGGTATTAGTTAGTGACTAAGCCTGAAAGACTTGGGTTTTAATCTAGTATTTTTTTTAATTCTATCGAGTTAATAAAATAGATGTCATTGATTTACAGACTTTGCTTTCTGGTGTCGTTATCTGTCGTTTTATTCATATACTTAGATACACATTTTTTATTTATATGTTTCAGATTAGATTTAAAATTTTAATATACATAGAATAATCCATCAAAGAGACAGTTGAGATTTTTGTTATCTTAAAGTTTTTACCATTTTTATTTGATTAAATATGTTTACCATTGTCTTTGTTTTTTCTTATACATACAAATACACTTGTTTGCACCCTTAAATGATTTTAGATATTATAAACGTTTATTTATTATATAGAAAAAATATTTATAAAGTAAAGATATGAGTTTTTCAAGTTGACCAAGCTTGCAGTATATGTTAAAATAGCCATATGTCTCAGACTTTAGGTAACCAGCCCTCGATCACTAGTTTCTATCAACTATGATCTTTGCCAACAGATGGTATGTCTAACCTCCTACCTGAACCGTCGCGAGTAGCAATCACGTCATATAAACCAGCACTGATGGTTTTCAGCAGGACCGTCGATTGCAAACCCGGGCCCTTGAAAAACAATAATTCCGGGCCTCATGACAAAAATGCCATTGTATATATTTTATAACATCGTAATATTCTCGAATAAATATTAATAGGAACGAATTAACCCTTTCTATGCTACAAACAAATATAAAAATTTGGAGACATATTTTTTGAAATCATATTTTATACGAAATATTTTAGTTTGGCATTAAAAATTAATAAAACTCATAATATGTATGTGATAATTAGTCGTGTTTTCTTTGCTGCTCAGTGTTGCCATATATTGAATTTTCAGTCTAGGTCAAGAGAAATAAAATTGTGCCATTATCAAGCGTTTATTTTAAGACTTTTAAAGCACATGTAAACCGAATTTTGACCAATAAGAGAGCGCAAAAAACAATTATCCCTTCTCAGAAGTCAAAAATCCACGTCAAAAGCAATAAAATCGTGCCGTCGCCGTCGCAGTGGGAACGCTCGTTACCGAGCGTTCCCACTGCGACGGCGCCGACACGATTTTATTGCTTTTGACGTGAATTTTTGCCTTCTGAGAAGTGATAATTGTTTTTGCGCTCTCCTATTGACCAAAATTCGGTTTGAATATACTTTGATCACCCCTCTTATATTAGAATTCCATAGTAAGAATAGCTATCATGCTTTTAAAACATAGTATAATATTAAAATGCAGACCAACTATGAAGCAATATCTGAGATGCGATGTCTTATTATTCCCTGAGAGATGAATTGCACTACTTTGTATTTTAGACTTGACCTAACGAAAGTTCTAAAACTATAATTAGGTTAGGTTTGGGTTTGAACAGCAAATGGACGTTTGGCAACTAGCTTTAGCTAATAAGAGCAGCATATTAGCGCCTGTCAGTTAAATTAAATTTTCGCTAGTAGAAATAAATGTCTAGTAGTGAAAATGTATTTGGACTTCACTAGTGAAAATATAACTTTAGCAAAAAATACACATTCACTGTAAAATTTATACATCGGATGTAAATAAATAATGATAAGTAAATATTTAAATTAAAAATTAAAATCATATAATTTTATTAGCACTGGAATTACTGTAATTTATTAAAACTGGAATTCTTAACTGCCGTATTTATATCATTTATAAAAAATGAGAAGAGCAGAGTAACCAGATTGGACCCTTATAGAACTCCCGAATGTATGTTGTATTTTTTTTACTATCAGCTGTAGGTTACAAACTCTCTAGGAACGCCCATTTAAGTCAGGAATAAATGAGTTAGATCATCTGAGGTGACTAAAACTTTTTTATAGCCTCCGTATCTTTATATTCCGGATATATTTTGTGAGCTTTTATAATAGATATCTTTAAAAATATACAAAAATAAATGTACGCAAATGTTTTCAATGTTTGAACATAGCATAGTTATTCAATGGACAATTTGTCGCCTTTAAAACTTATCGCAAGTTATAACTTAAAGTTTAAGCAAACTGTTCGAACGCTTTTCAAAGTTTTCTTTTGCCGTAGAGAACTAGTTTGTGGATAGTAAAGTTGCTCACATAATAAAATACAATAATATTACCCCGGTAGACTTTCAAGCGAACAAACAATTCGTCGTTTGCAAACTCACCCTGGGGCTAATTGTGTAAAAAGATATTTTAATACAAACGTTTTGGAAATAGGGGGTGCCGAATTTTAATCAGGGGCGCTTTGCGGCCCGCGGGCGCTTTAATCCCGGCCTAATAATGATGAAGCTCGTTTCGAGTCGTACACAATACAGGAACGCCGATGATTAAATAATTGCACGTATTTGTTTTTAATTATTGGGTACAATACAAACGCGGCGTCGATTATGTATGTAGCTGTTTATTATAGGAATTTAATTTAAGGTGACTCCAGAATACAGAATTATGAGACGAAATGGGAGACAAAGAGGCGTGCGAAAGGGTGATTTGCTTTAATGAAAATCTTATCATAATAAAATTTGAAAGGGAGAATCCACTTGGATAAACATTGTAAAATTCACTTGTATTTACTATATACATATTTATTTAATGTGGATATATATAGTATGTACTAGATATTACTGTTTGATTAAAAACATAAAACATTAAAACCAATCATAATGTAATACTATTTTTATTACTTAAGGCGAAGTTTGTAAAACTACTGCGAACTGTAAATAGATTTTACATTTTCAAACTCTCAAGTATTCACTGTATAAATAAAGAGAGTTGCGATATATGCCCATATGTGGTGCTCCTATTGCTTTACATTCCGCTGTGACGTAGTTATAATTCGACAGCGTTTTCAGTGCCCCGTGTAACGCTTTTTATGATATTTTCTTTTCATTTTATTAACCGTGGATAATAATCTTGTCACTATCAAAGCCAGACTAATGGAATTAAAGTAGAGTAGAGTGTAAATTATTTTGTTACTGAATTAGATGACAAAGGATTATGTTTATTGTGCTTATATGCTAAAAAAGTACAATGTGCGTCGTCATTACGAGACTAAGCACTCAACACGATATTTACAGCTTGCAGAAAAGTTTTTTAATAACAGCGCATTTTTTCGCGAAAATTAAATAAGGAAAATGAGATTGTAAATAAAGTCAGTTCACGAATAGCTAATTTATTAACTAATATAATAAATCCATTTACCAATGGTGAATTAATAAAATCGTGTATGATTGCTCAAGCTTTATTTCACAATATATCAGGCTTTCGATGAAAAGTGTTGAGCACATTGTGAGTAACATCAATAAGCAATTAACTCATAACGCTCTTGCTTTTAATCCAGGTATTTCTAAGGCGCACTATGTCAAATTATAATAAATAACTAATATTAGATAAAAATTGTAACACAATGTAACCATTTTTAGAGGTTTGTGCAAATAATAAGTTAACGAAAATTTGTTATAAGGAAGCCATGACACTGGCCTTGCTGCTGTTTATTCAAAAAAGTTGTGTGAAGTTACAAACAGATAAAAAATACAAACTAATACATAAAATTAAATGTTTCATGTTAAGGGATAAGGATTTCAATCTGAAATACAATTATCTTTTTATGTTCTACAATAAATATACATCTATGAACCATCAAATTGGTAAATAATTTTAGCACTGTTAAAAATTGCTAATAAAAAATATTTTTTTACTTTTGATTAAGTGGTTTTTTTTTTATATTAACTAAAAGCATCTAGAGTACGCTCGGGATAAGGATGCCGGTTTGTTATTGTGTGCGTGTACATGTATATGAGAGGGAGAAGCGATGTTGCGTGTACTTTGTTGTCTCGTTTTCTCTTTTAAGGACAGTCACTGATTCGTCAACGCTGGTATTCGTCATTAAAGTGCAGTGTGGCACAGAAGTTCGATCTTCTCTAGTAATTATTTTAAATAATTTTGTGTTGATATTGGTTTAACCCAGATATGCCCACTGTCCCATGGGTAGGTCACTAAACTCGTGCCACTGTTTTTTTATTTATAAATTAAATTTTAAGAGAACAAAATTTCTTGGGCATATCTGGGTTAATTGATATCAAGGCTTCAAATATACACTGTAAGTTATTCGCTCTCTTACCCGTGGATTAAAATATTTTATTATTTTTCCATTAATCCGTACGTTGTTGATTTTTTACACTATTCTCTGTAAGGCTTAAAAAAGTTATTATTTTTATCGTTGCGCCAATGAAAATTTTTTAATTTATTCAATGGATTCTAATGATTTAATAGAGTCGTCGAGCCATTAAACAATCTGCGAATAATTTCTTTCCCCATTTTATATCTTTTTGCTTTTGAAGAATAGCTAAAGACTTCATTATTTTTTTGACTAGTGAAAGATTTTGAATTTTGCAAATATTTAATTAATGACATCAATGTCCGGTTTCTTCGATTATATAATATATTTTTAATTGTCCGTTGAAATTTTCAACTTAGCTCAGATGTATGTATGTTAAATAAACATATATTTTCTTTTAAAATAAAAAATTAAATATTCTGAGCGAAATTGTTTTGAGCCACACAGTTCACGCACACAATAACAAACCGGAATCCTTATCCCGAGCATACTCTACACTATCTGTAAATTTTATGCATAAAAAAATATAAGTTGACAAAAAAAGAGCATATTACAATGTCTACTGAAAAATAAAGTCTGACGTTGAGCACTTCAATGTTAAATAAATACACATTACTTTAATGCATCACACAAAATTGCTTTATGATTGATACGACGATCTTTCAACATTCATCTTATTCACCCATCCTTTCGCACGTCCAAGTCACAAAAATAAATCAAACCGCATCAGAGTTCGCCAACCTGAACGATCGATATAGCTCTTCCCCAATTTAAAGGGCTTTAGCCTTATCTTCTTATTAACTCGGTGAATCATATCCTTGCGTGGCACGGAACAGTAAAATACTTGACTAAATTGACAAAATCTACCACAAATCCTGACTAAATCCTTGTCGAATTAATTATTTAACATATCAGTGAATCATATATTCTCGCGTGGCTCAAGGTAATCAGGAAATAGTAGGGTCCCAAAATTTTCCGCGAATCCTGACTCATTTCTTGTTACGTCGCGCTTTGTCATCGAGTTAAATTTAAGTTAAAAATACTAACTTTTCGGTAAGCTCCCGCCTCGGTGAAGGCGTGACGGGTGGAAATTCACTGCAAATTTAAATACATCCTTTTCGGAAGTTTTCCATAATAGGCTTTCATGGCGGCTGGTTAATTTTCCGCCGATATAAATTCGGGCTACTCGGTTTCGAGATTTTTCCGATAAGGCTTTCAAGGATTGAATCCAACTATAATTCACTTTCACGAAAACGTCAAGTTTATACAACGTTGAATTAAATTAAGGAATTACTAATAATACTGGTAAATACTATTTATACCCCATTATCAACACATACATATATAGTCAAATGGCTCAAGTTGATTACTAATAAATACCTGAATGTTTGGCAATTCAGAGATAGAGATCTTGATTTTTTTAATTAGTAGATCTATTTTTGTCTTATAAGATAATTAATTCTACTTCGCGTATATATTAGAATTAGTAAGAGGTAAAATACAAATACTATTAGAATAATTAAAAGTAGTCGAACATGCGCTCTTGAATAGGTTGGATGGTCAAATGCCGTTTTAAATTAATAAGTAAATGTTTTTATACAATACAAATATCGTCAATAATATTTTAAAATTGGTCGCACCGTACAAAGATTTTGCTATCGACTAAAAAAATATTTACATATATTTAAAACGCTTCACAAACAATAATATTATATCTCCCATTCAATATTATTATCGAGCGGTGAGATACTTCCCCTTTCGCTCTCTCGCGTGTTAAGTGACGAGAGTGAGAGAGATAATGATATGGTGTTTCGCAAACTGAGATAGAACGAGTAACTCAGTTCAATTTCAGTATGCGCGTAGGCGTCCTATGATCAACACGCATGTCGAGCGCTGCGTCGTGGTCACGTGGTCAAGTTATAATACCACATGCTTATCGGGGACTTCAACAGACACTTACTGACATTTTTGAATACTTTAGGGCACCAAAAGGGAGTAATTATATTTTTGATAGTATATTCTTCTAACAGATATCATTATTATATTTTTTTTCATATAAAATTAAATAATTAAAAAATAATTAGTGATACTTGATTTTGTTAAAAAAAATCGTTTCGAATATCCTTATGTATTTTCCTAGATCGGCTTATATAAATGTCACACCATAACGAATTCTTATTTAGAATCGATGGCGACAAATTCTAGGATAGTCACAGATGTGGTGTTCGTATTCTGAAGTATAAATTTTATGCCTTATGGCATTTTGTAAAAGCCGACAAAAATTTTGCGTAAATTGAATATTTATGACCGAAAAGTTTTTATTGATATTGTATTGGTGAGTGCCCACACAAACGTTTATAAGTATCAGTAGCGTAGTTTTAATAATACGACAATTTAAAAATTGTGATTATTTGGCACATTTTTCGATCGCGCGCAAATATGCCGGCTGTACGTGACAGAAGCCGCCGTCCGGATGGTAAGTTCGGTTCGGACAACTTCCAGAGAGTATAGTGCAGGCCTTACTCGATGGGGTCAGAACGTCAACGCTCAAACGCTTCTTTACACGGGCCATTCAGCTTCTTAGCGTACTTGATAGACACTGATATTTTCGGTGATAGACACGTATAGACAAATTATTTAAGTAAATCAAACATGTTTTTGTTTTTCTATTCAAAGCAAACACAGTAATGAGAGTAATGCCTTGAGCGAAAAGCTGCGAAAAATTTTCTGTTTGAGTTTTCGCCGGGAAATCCGAAGGAGTGCGTGATTTATTATATTTACGATTCGGGTTTTGTCGTCGGGCCCAATTTGCGATGTTCCAACAACATACATATATGCATATGTACATATTATGTGAGAGTTGTTTGGAAATGTTCGCAAAGCATGCACAGAGCGAGGGAATACTTTAAAATGTACGTTTCATAAATATTATATCAAACGTAGTCGTGAAAAAAGCTACTTTTCCGATACTTCACGCTGAGCGGTATGTTTTGAGTTCTCTTCTGAATGTTTTTATTAATATTTTCTTGGTATAATACTTTCACTTTAATAAAATTACGATTGTGTAATTTCATAATATAAAATATTCATCGTGTTTCAACTGACTTTTTGTTATGGATAAATAATTCCAGTTAATTCATGCATATCTGTTATGTGAGTATCATACAGTAATTTTGGTGAACTTATTGTAACTCTATTTTAATTAAATAATATCTGAATTTATCTCTTTTTAAAAAGGACATAATTGTTCTATTCATTTGACAGATATGATAAATAGCTATGAATCATAACATAATAAAAGTGTAATAAATCTTTCCTAACAGCAGATTTTTAAATCTGAATGTTTATTCTTCATACATAGGATTTTATTTTTAGCCACGAATGACGGCTATTTTCACAGCGTTTAGACAATATTAGGAATTGACACGGCCATTCAAAACAACGCTATAAGCAAAACATTGCTACTATTAAGGCTAGGTATACTCGAACCTTATCAGAAATGACAGTAATTCTATTATTTTTACTAGCTTTGTATCCTTATTTTTGGAATACTACTCGTACATCCAGTGGCATAGCTAGGGTGTGTGCCACCTAGGGCTATCCTTAAAATTTCCGCCCTCCCCCATACATTTTTTGCAGGGTCATAAAATCAGAATTTCTTAAAATAATAAATTGGTTTTTATTAAGCTCTTGTTATTCGTAGATTTATATATGTTTTAGTGCATTCAGGGTTAAGAACCACACTAGACGATCCCATCGCGAATATGCCGCCCCCAAGCAAGTGCCGCCCGGGGCGGCCCGCCCCCCCATAGCTACGCCACTGCGTACATCCGACGCATCCTGCGCACCGCCACGACACCTTGCAGACAACCATTATTTGTACTGCGTATTCTACCCGCTGCACACTTTTACTCCACTATAAATGTTGTATATAAATCACTGTTTCTATAGCAGTGTATATGCGAGAAAATTAACGTGCAAAAAGTACAAATGTATTTAATTTATAATTTATTACGTATATGTTTTTCAAAACAAACAAACCCATATTGTATACAAACAACTCCCTGCAGTCGCTCCAAAATTCCATGAATATTCAATTAGATCTCATCTTGCTTACTTTCCGACACTGACTCGATTCATACTGAAACTTTGTAAAACTGTGTCTAACATCAACTAACCCGCTTTGAACCGACAAAATATACAGCCGCCCCAAATTAGCGGACAAATATGCAAAAAGCGCAAAGCACACAGGCTCCTGCGGTCCGGGGGTCTCGAAACCCTAATGCGACGACGGGTCCTCAAGATTTCCCTAAATCCCACCGTACCCAGATGGGCTCTACGAGGATTAATTAATCGGATATTCGCGGACTGAGCCGTAAACGAGTCCCGGTTAACTTCATTATTTATGAAAGCGCATTTGTCTTGATAATTACCCGAAAGCGGTTCGGATCCAGCTAGTGCTATCTATCTACGGGAATAACCCTTTTCTGGGCAATTTATTTACTTGGACGTCTTCCCGGAGATTAAATAGGTAAAAAAATATAAGCGTATTTGATTAAATCCCATCGCAGAAGAAAGGTTTAATTGGGTTTCAATTATGTATTGCCAACGTATTTTGGTTCGAGGAGCTTTAGCTGCTAAGTATGGATTTATCTTGATTATATTAAATTATGTTTGTATAAAGTAAATTTCATTAGAAATTCCACTGAAGATTGTATTAAATTTAACTGGGTAGGCATGGAATTTAAAAGTTAGTTACTAAATAACATGCAATATATTTGTGCAATAAAATATATAATTCCGAACTTTGATTTTTTTTTTTTAGGTTTACTGTTTAATAACGGCAGTGATTTTTAGACAACTTAATATGAATCAATTATGGAACGAATGCCTTATTATTAATTTTTTCTTACGTCATCATTAACATCTATATCGCTTTATATTGTAATTCTGTATGTATTTTAATTTTCAACCAACCAACTTTGTCATCATAACTCACCAAAGTTTGATTTCAATTCGGTCAATTTTAACCATCGATGAAAACGTCACATTTTTTTCCTTCGCCGACAGCTTTCTACATTATCATTTTTCTGCTTAAAAATCAAATTTTATGCGAAAACTTTGCAGGCAACCTAATTACGAAATTCTCCCTCAAGACTTTATTTCTTAAAAGTTCACCCGCTCTTTGGACAAAGTTAACATAGACTAGAAATCGACTTTTTTATTATCGACCTATAAAACCAAGATTTACTATCTGTGCATGTTTCCGGTTGATAATGAAATTCATTGTGTAATTCTCGTCTATTCACAATACCGCCATCTGCTACCCGCCTGGTTCCAATTAATTCATTAAGCGCTGCTGAATATTCAACGCCGTTTGTTAATCCTTTTATTTTTATTCTTTACAGTTTTATGCAGTTTTGGAGCGCAGCAAGAGTATAAATTCATCTCTGCAATATAGACATTTAACCATATTTGCGCCGACCAACGAAGCGTTCCAGAAATATACAAAACCAGTGGACGAAGCACTGATTCTCTATCATATTGGTAAGAAATTTTATTTTTTATTTTACCAAAAAAATGTTTTTTTAATTTCAAATATCAATAAAGTAGGTTAAATATTTTAAGAATATTGTAGCCAACTAATGATATTTATAAAAAAATATATCAATTAAATTTGAACTGCTGTTGTGTAGAATGTGTAGCCTTCATTCGTCGATGTAAAACTGATATACGCGTTTGTAAATCCCAACTTCGCTCCCAGCCGTTTGGCAAAGTGATGAATTCATGTGATGATTTTTCTCTGTGACTTCGCAGCGTTTCTGCCCATCTCCTGTATGTCATTAAGTGTCACATATTTTATAGTTTTGTTTTGAAACACTTCTGTCGAATCGCAGATAAGGATGCTTGTGGTACAATTGCATCGCTGCTTGGACACACCCACGAATTTTTTTTACGCCTTAAAGTAGAAACAGTTCAAACGGCTACTCTGGCGATCGTTAACCAAAGGGTGGAAAAATAATAGAATTATGCGCAGGTTAGAATGTATAATATTATCTAGCTAGCATCCTTTCCAAACAAAAAGTTATTTCAGCAGTACTGAAAAACGATCACCGACTGGCCAACTTTTGCCTCCTTCTCTCTAAGTAATCAGAAATGAAGTCCCTGATTCCTAACCAGAAATTCTCGGTTTATCCCTCAAAGAAAATCTATAAAAAACTGTCTCGAATCTATCCCGAAAATATTTATTTTAATATGTCATTTCAGTGAAATCATATCGGAATACATTTTTACCAGTAAAAATATATATAAACTAAATATATTATTTCTTCAGTAAAGGTGTTTACTGTTCTGACTAATGCTCACCATCTATCCGACAGTGATGCATAAGCAATTCGTTTTATGGAACAATTATTTTATATATTACTCATTTAAATTTCCCTTCAACTCTTAATACTTTTTTCGTGAAAATAACGATATTAAATATATTTTCATAATATATAAAATAACTATTAAATAAAAAATAAAAGTATATTACAATACGGCCAAATGTATTATATAATTCGTCGATATTTCCCAAACGATTTTGAAGGGCTTCGCTCATCGAACTTCAATTTGCAGATCTAGCTATATCTATGATACGTAACAACAAAAGACGCATACTCTTTTCATTAGCTAGTCAAGCGATGAAATTAAAGTACCCACTCTGATCGCATCAGGATTAGCCAGGGGTTGTTTTTGCTGATACCATGACAACAATCAGCATATGTTCAGAACAAACACACACATACATATCTACCGCAAGTAGCCACGGAAGCGAATATGGCTTCCGGTGGTTTGCTTTAATAATGCGATTTGTCTGGCCCCCCAAAACGAATTAAGTGACTTACTCATCGGAAATATTGCCAATATCCGGAGGGCGTGTTCCCTGCGTGAAATTGTATTTTTACCGACATGCTAAAATGAAAATGCGAGTCATTTAACAAACTATGAATGATACGAACGCTACTGTTTTGTCATCACTAAAATTCAGTTTAGCGTTGGTTCGTATAGTTTTAAAATTATATTTTAATAATAAATTCTGAAAAAATTATATGTTTTAAATAAGTTATAACTGTATACAATAATTTTGTATCTCAAGTAGGGCAACAAATATTTTATTTATGTATCTCAACTAATCTTTAACTTTAACTTATAAAAGTATTAATTTCTAGTCCGAAACAGATTTTATGTGCATATTTAATTTAATTTCTATCCTTGAATAATGACTTAGATTATGAGTGTTTACTTATTTGGAGTAGTTAACAGGAACTTTAACATCACATTATAATAATAAATTTACTATAGCAGTTAGTGAAATGGAAGGATTGTTAGACATGTAAATTGGAAGCAATTTGCAATATGTTTGGAAAAAGTACCATGACTGATGAGGCAGCAAGAAATTTCATTTTAAGTTTTGAATTAAAATATAAATTAGTATAGGAAAACGGAACAAATTTATAACTCTTCATAATGCATAATACAAGCTAAATTATTATAATCTTTGTGATAAAATCCTCAAGTTTCTTGATGCGCGTAATTTCTTTGCATAAAATATTAGTTGATCAAAAATACATCTTAAAATAAGTTACGACCTAAAACACGATGTCACAACATATGTTCAACTAAAATAGTAGTAATTTCAACGATCTATAGTTTTATGTGAACCAATTATATTTTTTAAATATTTATAAAATTAATAATAATTTAGATTACCTGTTTAAATACATAGATTTAACTATAAAATAAAATTTAATAACAGATTTTCAGTCAGCGCATAATTTAAACTAAGGGAATTTTGCGCATCCCCAAAAGCTTATATTTTAAGTTGATTTGAAATGCTGTGGCGTTTATAGTTTTTATAAGACGCAATTGAATTATTTAAAAGAATTCTTCTTATTGTTACAAAATAAGATTACCTTCAATTAAGTACTATGTTATGGTATTGCTTAGTCTCTAGCGGCGCAGGCCCTGGGGGGCAGTTCTGTGGCGGCGTGGCATCAGGGGCGCACTGGTAGCGTAGGCCTTCTGGTGGGCGCAAATGCTTCTAAACTACTGTAAAGTTTTGCCCCCCTAAACCCCCTTAGCTACGCTACTGTGACCAATAAAATTATAAATCATATTTTTGATATCAATAAAAAATACACATTCAACATAACATATATCACTACAATAAAAAATATACATTTTTATTTTTAATATAATGCTTATATTATATTATTTTAAACATAACATATCTCTTTTTTAACTCTTCACCAAAATATTCATCCATAAGACCAGCAAAATCTAGGAAAATTTTATCTCAGGGCGTCATTTGGGGGGGGGGGCTGGTAGAGTAATTTTCCCCTTCTCTCTTATCCTTTAATTTGACCAGAAAAGGGCATATTGTTTAATAAAATACTATGAATTTTTGAAATATTATTAAAAAAAACGAAAATATTAAAAAAAAAATATAATATTAAAAAACAACCACTGATTGATCAACTTTTGCGCCGTTGCAATGGGAACGCTTGATAACGAGAGTTCCCACTGCAACGGCGACGGCACAATTTTATTGCTTTTGACGTGGATTTTTAACTTCTGAGAAGAGATAACTGTTTTTGCACTCTCCTATTGGTCAAAATTCTATTTAGATATGCTCCATTCGATTCTCACTTATTGTCAGTTGTAATATTGTTATAAAATGTCCTAATATGAACGCTAAATAACCGAGCGTTTCCACTGCGACGACACGATTTTATTACTTTTGACGTGGATTCTAAACAGTGACCCCTTGAATTTGGCCAGAAAAATGCATGTCATTTAATGAAATACTATGAATCTGACTGACCAACTTCCCCCCCCCCCCCTCTCTGAAAATAACTGAAATGACGTCCTTGCTTTATCTGTCTAAACAAATATCAAGTTTTTTTTTGTATTGGATACACTACATTTTATGCGCAATTTTTTTAACTTTTTAATATGTTACATAAACCATTACAAGCTTACTGCAGGACAAAATTAAATCTCTAGAACCTCAAAACTCAGTTTAAATTAATAATTTATCATTACAATGATGCATGAGTGTTTCTCTTGTGTGGCTCTTTATAAACGAAACTATTGCGGTCGCATCACAATGACTATAAAAAATACCAGAAATAAACTGTGGTTAAGCAAAACAACGCCTATTGTAAAATGTGATTTTTGTTTCAGGAATTTGAAAGTCTGTTGATCTTATTGTTTACGTTGTTCTTGTATATTACAAGTTTGACGATTTCTCTTTAGTATTTGTTTGGGTAACACATAAAAAGTTACTTTTGTAAAAAAATGTAAAATATTGTTTTACAGTGTAACCTTTACAATTTTTTAAATTACTTTTTACAGCCAACGTTGCAGTAACGTTAGAGAATCTAGGCCGTTCTGTGAACTCAGAGCTGGACGGTAATCCACCGTTGTGGGTGAGCAGACGCAAGAACACACACCACGACGACATATTCATAAACACGGCCAAGATATTAATGCACCGCTCCAACTACAAAGCACAAAATCACAATAACAAAATTCAGGTATGCTTTTATTTTGCCAAAACCTAAAAATACATAGCTAACATACATTCACATGTAAACAAATATCTTTAGGTATTGCACGTGATTGATGACATTTTGGTTCCTGTCACTCCGGCGGCATCTTCATCTGCTGGGGTAATATACAATCCGGATGCCGCACAGTTCCTGTTCTCTTCTGAGAGTTTCGACACTCAACAACACAGATTAAGGTAAATTTGTAAATATTTGTAAATATTTATAAATATACTAATGATATATAAATTACAGATCCTTCAGACAAAAAGTCAACCAGTTGAAGAAACAAGAAATATTCAACAATGAAGGCAGACATACATTCTTCGTGCCTGTCGATGAAGGATTCAAAGTATATTCCTCATTCTATGTTTATTATGTGAATTACATAGCAAGAACATGCTTATATATCTAGTTTAAATATAATTGCATCCATTAACTTTAGGCTATAAATACTGAATCAATCTGAATGGTAACATGGTGGAGTACTGTCAGGTCTGGTCAGTCAATTTAAGTCAATAGTGTAGAAACCATTTTAGATCATCTTCATGTAATATTTTGACTTCATGCAAATATCATTTTATAACTATTATAGATAGATATAAACTTACTTGATTTATTTTTAGTACATTAATGTGTATCTAGCATAGATAGCAGAATTTTCTAATGTGTGTCTAAAATAGTGGCAAAACCACAAAAAGGACCCATAGTAAAGAAAGAAGAAAAAGCAAAGATCAAAACAATTTGAGTTCTGTATTCTCTGGGCTCTGTAACAACCTACATATATAGTCAATCCTGTATATACATATGTATTTTATGTCCCGTTTCACGTTAATCAATTCATGTTAAAAATACAACTACTTTTAATTTACAAATGTTATAAAAAGGTAACCAATCAATAATTTGTCGAGGGCGCTAATAACCTAGTTATGTCTGCATGCAGGCCGCGAGCAGAGTGTATCATGTATTGGACTATGATAAATCATGCCCTGTCTTACTCTATTAATCATTACTCATTACGAACAAAGAGGAAAGTCCCATACTCCAACAGACCACATTTTCTTGATATACATATATATGTATATATACCAATTAACTAATATGGGTAACTGACACTGTTAGGAACTTTGCTCTTTGTCTACTGCGAATTCTTATTATGTCAATGCAACGAAATAAATTATTTTAAAAGAATATATATTATACATGTACATTGATATGTATTATAATTACAAGATTATATAGACTCAGTAACAGGTTAAATAATATTTATCTATGCAATACTTGCGATTAAATAAATCTTTCTACCCAAAAGATGATATTCAATTGACAAGATAAAAGCGCTCAATACTACAGTTGCTATAACCGTTCTTGCTATGTAGTATTCATTACTGTGCTTAATATTAATATACAAATTATGTCTACATACAAATTAGCCACATCCACGACCCGAGCTGATCGACGCCCGTGTCGTCGACGGACACGTCATCCCGAATTTGGTGCTCTTCACCAGAGCCACCCCGGACGATCACCCTTATGAAACGTTGGCGTTCTCCGACAATCTCAAAGTGACCATATCTTTCTCCAAAACGGAGGAAGGCAACCGTAAGTTTGCCTTTTTATAATATGTTCATACTGTGTTACATAAATATCATATTTATAATCAATCGATTACAGATTATATTAAGTCCAATACATTATTGGGCGACGCCAAGCATGCTACTGGAGTAGTGATGGCCGATATAGTCATTGGAAACATACCGCTGCGCAACGGCGTATTGCACTTAATCCAACGACCGTTGATGGTCGTCGATACCTCCGTGACTCAATTTTTAGAGGTCAGTTTCATTTTACCATAAATCAATCCATGATTCAATTTCATCTTATGTTTAATGTATATAATATAAGAAATATTGTAAAAATTCGGTTAAATTATGAATTGAATCTATATATTCAACTTTTAATTCAACCGTCGATATGTGATATACTTTAGTTTAATTTGGATGAGAGATTTAGCTGAGTTTGTTAATGTTAAGCGTGAAATTGTAAAAGTTTCACGACTACCTCACGAGCTTTTACTGTTGATATGAGCACAAACGGCTTCGTGTTATAAAATAAGCATTTCATACGTCAAATAAGGAAATCTATACATTTAAAAGTAACCTATTAAATGTCTACGTTTTGTGTATCTAGAATCAATATTAGACATGTCTTCATATGAAATTAACCTATGTTTACTAATGTATGAGAATTATACTAATGTCTTATTTTTATAAAACTAATAAGTGACATTATTAAAACAATCGAATTCTAAAACCAATATAACCACATATATAGTAATGTAGCCATAGAAAATAGACATATGATACTGATTTTAGACGTCACACTTATTTAATTGATACATTAAGTTATTGTGCGGCAATTGGAAAGGTAAGAAATGATAGATGTTCACTATTTAATAAATTTATATATAGAGGATCAAAAGAAGTAAGTATTGAAAATTAATGTTTTACGTCAAATGTCAGAATATGAACCTCCATCTCTCCCATTAGAAACCTCCTATAAGATTTACTTATTGTCAATGCTTTTCCTCTTCCTGTGCATGTAATGGGATCAGTGGCGTAGCTATGGTGTGGCGGAGGAAGCGGGCCGCCCCAGGCGGTACTTGCTTGGGGGCGGCATATTCGCGATGGGATCTTCTTAACCCTGAATGCACTAAAACATATATTAATCCACGAGTAACAAGATCTTAATAATAACCAATTTATTATTTCAAGAAATGCTGATTTTATGACCGTGCAAAAAATGCATGGGGGGAGGCGGCAATTTTAGCTACGCTACTGAATGGGATTTACTAAATGTAACAAATTGTCTGCTTTCTTTCTGAAGTGAACTTTAGTATAATTTTTGTCCTCCATTGTATTCGGAGCATTGTTTCCAGCACCAAGTATTGAAGCATTGCTTCTTTATTCATGTTGATATGGTGATTATATTTTATCCTTGTTCGTATTTTTATTTCCAAATTGTATTTACCGTAAAAAGACAAAATCAATGAAAACCTAATCCTAACAAACTACTTATTGCAACTATTTATTCTTCACTTGTGTCTTCAGCATAGAAAAAATTAGTGATTTCCCACATAAAGAACACAGCTTCGGTTTTTTTAGATTTTCCTAATCTCACAAATAAATATCGAGATTAATAATAAAAAATAAAATCGAGCCTATAGTGACTTTTATTAATTATAAGCTGTAATAATAGTTTATTACTAATAAAATAAATGTCACTAAATTACAGACTTTGATTTCAGTCTGATGTCTCACTACTTAGTTAGTAGTTCTTGCTTGTGTTCACCCTGTCATGTTGCAATGGAAGATTTATAATAAAATAAAATAAATAAATGCCCAGTAGTCAAGTAGTATCTTTGCTTTTCTCAATTATCTGTTTTATATTATCCCTTTTCCTTTAACAAACCATCTGCCTCATTACATAACAGGTTACTTTTAAATAATTATTAATGATATGTTTGATTTGCTTATTTGACTCGAGCTAATGGATTTAGTATTAAGCCGGAGCAAGCCTGAAGTGTTTAGAGAATCTCACGAGTAGTCGCGGTTATTTGCACAGCTAACAATGATTTAATGTTTTAATTTTTGACACAATACAGATTCAACAAGGGGTTTACATGATATTATATTAAATAAATACATAATTTTTATTTTATAATACATATGGTTAATATTTATTGAATACATTAAACGATGATTTTTCAATACATTGTTCAGTTTTTCATGTACGTTTATTTTAATACAAATTATTTTTTGCTTTCAATGTTGGGTGACACAACAACAGTCGTTTAAGGTAAATTATGCTTTTTTTACATACCTTTATTTTTTGTACTTGTTGCTAAAGCCGAACGGTGCTGGGTTTGTTTTTGCTTAGTAACATAGCAATATATTATATTATATTATTATAACCGAGCTTGCTGGATTATATACTATATGGATATCTTATAAATTTATTTATTTATATGCACATCGATCAGAAAATTAGCAACAAATACTAACAAAAAAAATCACGACACACTAACTTACAATTAATATAACTGTTATCATATATAATTTTCTGGTCAAGTAAACAGTGTTTTGTATTATTTATGTGGTACGTGGTGTTGTCATGTGATGCACAAATATCGATACAGCCGAAGAGATATGTTATAAGAGCATGTTTTATAATATTTGATGTTTATCTATAAATTATTTTATATGATGATATAATAATGAGTAATATATATAATAGAAAATACATAAATATGGAAATGAATAGTTAACACAATAGAAATAGTTTGAAGATCAATTATAATATTTGTATTTGTACGTAGTCGTCTTAGTAATAATAACATGTATCTCAAATGTTTATTTAAGCCGCGAAATGCCTAAGCCAAAGAACAATATGGACCGAATTGCATTGTGGTAGCATTTTATAACTTTGTAAAATTAGCCCTATGATTTAATTGCATCAAAATATGTTTTGCTACCAAATATACAACTTTTGTTTGAACTTATGTTATGCTAAGTAAGGTTATGTTATGTATGTATATATATATTTTATTGTCTGATTTTGTGGAAAATGTCAATATTTTCCACAATTAAAATAGCTATTTTTATCATAAATATCCATAAATTTATTCTTGCGCGGACTCTTTCTTAAATAAAATATTTGAAAAATTTGCGCTACGGGGCCAAATCCTCTTTCGCATATTTTTAATAAAATAATTTTAAATGCAACTTTTAGTTTTTTTTAACTTAAAATAGCAATTTTTTAGTAAAATATACCAATTTTTTTACCTAAATATTATTTAATTTGAAAAAATAGTAAGTAAGCAATAACATAAACCCAAATTAATTTTTTAATTACAATTTTTCTATTTTTTTAAACTTGAATCTGAAAGTTAATTATAAATGGTCTATATTGCACAGGAATACCTTGGCTCATACTTATCCTTAAAACGCCCATGTTCAAATACATTTCTTTAAATCAAATGTAAATTTCTCTTGGTAATTTTTTTATAAAAAATAGAAGATAAGGGAATTAAAATGAGATATGTGTGGTTAAACCTAAGCTGTTTATATATTAATAAGTACAATATTAGAAAATGATCAGATAAATATTTTTATAAATTATATGCAAACCTTTTTTAAAAAATAGTTTAAAATATTATAGCTATAATTTCCAATTTGTTCTTAATGTATTTTTCAAAATTATTGCTTTTATTACAATGTTTTCTTACTTTTTTATATCTATAATAGAAATAATGTTCCAATTTAATATATTTATTTTAAAATTTATATGTTTCATTTTACTTTATATTGTTTATTAAATTATTATAAAAGTTTTTCATATTTGCGTTAAATGATTTTTTTGTAGTTACGTTTGTATAGTTTTTATTATATTATTATATTACTAATAGAGCTTTAAATATTTTTATAATACATATAAAGACATAATATAACACATGAAGTTTATAACAAATTTTCGCTTGTATATTTTATATCGGAATATACACAAGTTTATATAGATATTAATTTCACATTTGCAATTAACAATTTTGCACTGCAAATTATATTTATATATAACACTCGCCTAAAAAATTAATACTAACCTTCATATCATATTTTCGACACCATTTCGTATTTATATAATGCGTTAATTGCACAAATTATCGCATTCACAAAAGCATGGAATTGAGCCAAATTTGCTCAACAATCAATAAATAAGAAATTCACCTATGCAATACAATAATCTTCTTTATGTATTTTTTATAATATTGATGTGTCTTTATTATAATGTTGATTTTACATTAGTCTCCAATGTAAGAGCTTATAATAAATTTCGATCGGGTCACTCTTTGAAGGTAACGTTGTTGAAAAAAAGAGACGTTCACCACGCCCATTGATCACTCATGAAATACACACAAAAAGGTAAATACAAAACATTATTTTATACGTTGTTTAATTTTTTGGTAATTGTCTACCCGTGTCGGCCTCACACATTCGGGCTGCCCGTGATGAATTTGCGGATAATTTGAATCGGATACCAACACCCGATCTACCCTTTGGTGCATGGTTTTGTACGTGTGTTTTCCCTCTTCGGCTGATTCACTTGTATCTCCTCACACACAGGGTATTGTGAGTATTATATCACTTTACGCTGTTTAGAATACTATTTTTTTAAGTAATATATACCAAAGGGTGGTCCATTTATTGCTTTCACTATTTAAAAAAAATATTAACTTTATTATGAAAATACTTCATGTAATTAGACGTTTACAGTAACATGGATTAATAGCACTATCAATATATACAACCCACTGTTGCTCTTAACTTTCTACACTACATAGTGCTATCTGTTTCTATCTACCTTAGTGTACTATCTGCAACTTTTGTATGCAAACTGATGTTTTAACACTTTTCGAATCTTTGCAACACTAACATATCAACTATTTAAGCTTATGGACTGCGGTATATTTGATTTAAAACATTGCTTTATCTTTACATAATGCTGAGCAAATTCAGATATGTTTTTTTCTACCAGACTAGAACTTATTCTGATCATAAACTTGTTTCCAAAAAGTTATTATTAAATGGAAAAGCAGTTATGGACCATTCTGTATACAAAAGTATTTTTATATTTTATCATTGTGTTTGTTTTCGGTGTGAATTATTAATATTGTTTGATGCTAAATTGTTACAAAGCAAACTTTCAGCATCGTATATTGAATAATATTTAACAATAAACTAACTACGTTTTAACAATAATTGCAATAACCAGTCATATATGTTTCACCATCGCTGATTAACAATGTTTTAATAGCTTTGCATTTAAAACTTAACTAACAATGATTTTTATACCAATGTAACTATTTGCTGAGATTTTTAGAGTAGTTGTTTTGATTTGATTTCTCAATTTAATTGACCTAAAAGAGACTTAATTACAATACTGGTTATTTTTCTTTAAACATAATATAATAATATCGAAGATAAAACTTTCTATGATTTTCTGCAACAATTATTCTTACACATTTTTTAACATACAGGAAAAAGAAGATGGACCCTTGTTTAAGTTTTACGAAGTGATAATGGATTTGGGAGGCGAATTTATGCAAACCATGACTCGGATGAGGGACATGACGCTGTTTGCTCCTTCAAACGAAGCATGGAAAGATTCTAATCTGAACAATCTGATCAGGTAATGTGTTACTAATAATTAATGGATTAACAATAATCGTGCCCTTATCTTTGAATACTTAAAATCGCTGAATTCAAAAACTCATTCTCAAGAATAAAAGCTCTAGAACTGTACAATTAAATGCAGTTGGCTATGAAGTAATTAAGTCAACAATCTTAACTGGTACATTTAAAAGCGAGATTTTTCTCTTCGAATCAAGTAGCTTGAATTCCATGTACGCCTTGCCTTGCCTTTGCCAACACAACAATAAATTGCAATGTCCAGAGAATCTGAAACACCTTTGTTTAGATTCGATATAACTTGAAATAAAATCTATTTTTATAAAAATACAACATACAACTTTATATTTTTCAGGAACAAAGAAAAGCTCAGGGAAATCCTCAATCTTCACGTCGTCCGCGAACGACTTCCTTTGGACAAAATTATCCATCATAATATGCACCAGGTAATATTCTTGGTTTCGAGTTATCAACGATTGCCTCTAATGCTTATTAACATCATACAATAGAACTCAGACTAAATAAATATAATCACTGAGTTTTAATTCAAAGTGTGCGTGTGCGTGTGTTAATGTGTGTGCATTTAAATAACATGACTGTAATACAAATATATATATACAAAGTCTGAACATCTTGGGGTGATCTTTAGATGAGCTGGGCCGAATTTGTATATGCTTTTTTAAAACTAGTATTTATTGAGATGCATTTAATAAGCGGGTTATAATGAAGCATGGAAGGTAATGTTTAACAAAATTGAGGTAAAACCCAATGAAAGAAATGTCTCTCGGTTTCAGTTTATCCTGATTAAAAATGAACAATCAAACCAAGTTGTACAGACTATAATGCTATAGATTAGCTTATATACAATATAGTTTAATGACATAATATAAAACTAATTTAAGACATAGTTTCCAGTATGCAAGAAATGTTTACAAAGTTCTACAAATTGGCCTATAATTTATATAAAATTATTAACTCATTTCTTGCTTTCAGGCACTGTGTTTCATTTAATTTTTAATAATTAGAGTTACGAGCGTAGTAATTTCCACAATATATTTTTAAAGTAGATGACAAATATTCTGTTTCAAGAATCACAGTACCTAACGAGCAAAAATTCTATATACTCTCAAGCGATTATGCAGAATCTCATGAACTATTCTGGAAGATAAGCCCACTTCGTTGTATTCGGTTGACTGCTGTGATAATCGTCTTTAACACTCATACTATTCTTATCCAATTATTCGATCCAATATTATATTGTACTTTTCACTTGACACCCTCTTACCATAAGAATAAAGTTATCGCTCACAACTTTACATACTAAAATCAAGCAAACTAATCAACAATAAGTATGTCAAGACTTGTCCCCATATACAAATTCTTATTAAATAACAGAACAAAATTCCTAGAACTTTATAAACACCTCTCGCATATTATATATGACTAGAAAATTCTAGCTTAATATACATACATAATATTTATTAACCATATATCTAACATGTCGCTCTTTATCGCTGCCTAGGATTGCTGTAATCATGAATCAATGGACATATTTAATTATATCACCTCAATCTCCCTATAAACCTAAATCCTTTACTAACATAATCTAATATGCTTGTGTATTTGTATTAACATGAATTGTATTATTATTATTATTATAACATTGCATCTATATAAGTAGTTACGATACATGCTTGACTAACGCTTGTGGTAGATTTGCTTCTGAAAACCTCCTTGTCGGTGTTACCGCTCTAGATATTCCAGGTACCAACAGCTGCCGAAAGGAAGCACCTTTACTTCAACATAGTGAACCATGGCAACAATCAAACGCTGACGGTGGAAGGCGGCGGAGTCAACGCCACTGTTATACAGCCAAACATTGCAGCCACGAACGGGATTGTACATATCATCAACAGGGTGCTGGGAATGCCGTACACAAATGTTTTGGAAAAAATGGATACAGATCCGATGCTCAAGTCAGTAAAATATGCACAATATACTTTCTATATTGTAAACAGTTATAATTCTCCCTTACATTTCATAATTTTAATATAACCTTTGAAACCACAAGTTCATCGCTCCGCCACTATATTTTGAATGAGCGTGACTATACATAGCTATTACACGTTTGTGATGATTTACCACCATGTTACGAATAATCTCACATTTTACGAAATGTTACCGAGTTAAAATGAACTCAAACTAAGAACATTGTATAGCATTGATTAGAATTAAATAAATATAAACGGATCAGTGAGATTAGGTAGCTCATAAACTTTCCGAACACTATTGCACAATTGGAGTCGCAAAAGACAGATATAAAAGGACCGTCTTTAGAACTCAAAATCATTAAAATGCGAATTATGCCCTTGTTATTGGCGTAAGTTTTTGTATTTTGTATTACAAATAAGATATAGTCTACTCTCAATTATATACTGTGAAAACTTCAATATAATTTTTTAAAAAAACTTTATTATGTGTAAATGTGGTATGGGGTAGCATTTGAAACATAAAATTAAACTTTTTACATTGGCTACTTTATGTAGCCACATTGTAAAAATAAGCATGAAATTTTAATAAAAGCTAAAAATGAATCTTTAAAATAGATTTATAAACAAGTATAATTAATGTATTACATACAATTTTATGTGTTATAGTGAAACTCGGTTCCTCGGCAAAAGATGTTCGTTCAACAGCCAATTGAATAGCACTGCTCACCGTTTCACATATTTCGTACCACGTAACAAAGCTTGGCACAAGTTCCAGACTGACTATCCGTCTTCTTACAAGAAGTTGTTCATGGAAGACTTTAGCTATCACGTAAGTACATGATTATTAATTAAATCACTATTGAATTTTTTTAAAAGAATTCAGTAAATGTTGTATACTTAAAAACTAATCCGATATAAACAGCATAATGTATTGCAGACTAATCAAATTTTGGAAAGACACTTGGTCGTGTCTGATCGTGCTTACACCATGTCCGATATCAAACTTATGGCTAACGACACTCATGGATTTGTTTTGCCGACGCTCCGAGACACGTTGAGACTTCGCATCAAAGAATCTGATAATAGTATGTACTTAATTTAATATTTATACCATTATAAATTTTGTTTTAATGAATTTTATTTGCTTAGGTTACTACGTCGAGTGGCAAAACGAATGGATTCATGTCTTCAGACCGGATGTGGAATGCACCAATGGCATAATTCACGTCATCGACTATCCATTCTTGAAAGAGAGCGATATAAGAGTGACTGGTGGTGCTACGACCATAGCTGGCACCATCGCAGCGTTATTAGCGTCCAACTTAATCATGTTGCTTTTACGTTAACAGACTATTGTATGTGAATGCAGAGATGTTACCGGTTAATTCAGTTATAGTTCAACTTTCATTCCTTTCTGTGTTATGTGTAAAAATCATACAATGTTTGAACATAGTTTTTAAATGAAAAATTATTATCATAAAAGACACTCTGAATCCGTCAATTTGTATACTTTCGGACAAATGTTTTTGAACTTAATCGTTGGATGGATCAAGTTTGACTTGATTAAATTTCACATTGTTTTATATCGTTATAAAAGATATGAGAATTAAAAATAAGTCACAGATTAGTTATTTATAGAGATGCTGTATTAGAAAAATTAAAAAAGAAGGGAATAGAATCTTGGTAAAATTGGGAATCTTCATAGCAAAACAAAACCTTTTAAATTATAAAATATGTTCATATCGTTGAAGTTATACACTTTCAAACAAAATCTGAGAATTGCTAATTTTTTACAATATTGATATATATACATATATATTATATTCATAATATTATGATACATGTATACAAGTATACAAAAAAGTGATAATATCGATTGTGTATATATCTGTTGACTTTCAAATAGATCTGAAAGAAGCAACCAAAAATATTTTTTTATAATAAATACTGCTTACAACTTTCTAATCTGTATTCCAGACATAGTATAGAATAATTTTTTGATTACAATATTTAAAAATATAAACTCCCAGTTTTTCAAGATTTTTCTCAACTTCTTTATATGTTGCATCTCTTAATAACTTACTTATTTAAGAAAACAATTGTTTTTGTTATCTTAATTGCAGCATTATAGACTGTAGATATTTTTAATCTGATAAAGCTTTATCCATTCATAGTTTAAGTTTCAATGTTTCATTTTTCTGAAAGTATAATTAGAATTACAAAAATATATATGTATTAATATTACTCATGAGGCAATTTCGTTCACTTGAGAGTAGGTTTAAGTGGAATATTTCTTTCTGCGTTTCAACAACAAAAACTCATACCTTATATAAGTTATTTTGCCAAAAAGTCATAGGTTATTTTTATTACTTTTGTATAAATATAAGTTTGACATTATGTACAGCCTTCTAAAGTACAATTCCATTTTTTACATCGATGCTTTATAAATACAGGGTGGCGCGAATAAAATTAACCTAATCTGATACAATTCATCAGATTTTAAGGTAGATTTAAGCGCGTCAATTAAATTTGTAATAATTTACGTACACAATCCATCCAATTTTTTTCGTATATAAAAATCCTAAGTTAAAAGTTGTTGGAATTGTTATTCGAATGACGTTCGTTTCTCTTTGTACATACAAATTTATATATATGTATACATATAATTATAATATATATATGAATAAAACTAAGAATTTATTACTAAATTCAACTCTCAGTTATCGTGCTTTTGCTGTGCCTCGAAACGTATCAGTTATGATGATGTCCTTGTTTTTTAAAGTAATATCTACTGTAATTAGTTATATTTTGCTAATCACTAAGAATTACGTATACATAATGAGTGGGGTCTCAACGATTTTTATAAAAATTTATATACGTATGCCATAAATGTATACGTATAGGTACAACTCGATTTAACCATTTGTATGTCGCGTAATGTAAATAACCGTAAGGCGTTCGTGACGCGGGTTAGGTTAATGAAATGTTACATTTTGAGTTGATTGGACAATTGGGTATACATCTATGAAAGTTTTATCTTTATACTTAGGAACAAACTGCCTGTTTCTCATAAATCATGTAAACCGCTAAATATAGATGGTAAAAATGTATCTCACTCATAGTTGAGCATATCACTTTGATTTCTACATGATTTTTTTAATTATATAGTAAAATACTGTAGAAATTTTACATAAAATTCGATGTTAACAAAGTTAGTTGATAAAATCAATGATCATGCATAGATATTTAATATACATATATATATTTATTTTTTAAATGAAGAGTTATATTTATAAGGCTATCTCGTTTTCAACAGTTTTATACACTTCAGCTACATATCTAAAAGATTTATTTATTAACGTGTGTGTTTTGTATTATCTTAATTATATTTTATGTTCATAAATTAAACAAATTACTCTATGTAAAAAAAATACAATCTATGCAATTCATATTGATATTATAATTTGTCTCAAAAATCAATACATTCATAATTTAGGTTAAAGTAATAAGGCTTTGATACAATAATAGATAGCGAATTTTCTCAATGTGGGTATGTGTGCTTTATTTTATAAAAATAATCGAGATATTAAAAACCAAATATTTACTACATATTGTTATACTTGTGTTCTTATAGTTCTACTAAATTGCTTGTAATGTGTCTATGTTTTAACGACGAACTTTATTTATTATAGTAACAAACGCCATTTTTATGTATCTAATATATTTTAAAATTGAAAAGCAAATGTTTTGTGTTAATTCATAAAAATTAGTATAAAATATGAGCAATACGGTAATTACGAACGAGTCAATAATATTATTTATTTATATTAATATATTGTATATTGTTAATGCGTTATATATGAAAAATAAATAAAAGGTTCTTGGCATATTAAATGTATCACGCCGCTTTCACACTATTTATATAATATAAGTTTATAATTTTCGACCACGAACGATTGTCAATGAATTTATTAGAAATAAAAAATAGATAAGTATATAATGTAAATGCAGAATCACTGCCTGATTAAAAAACGAACTTGAATGTATCTCGCAGGTGAATTTATGAATCTCATATATTTTATGTAAAAACAACAAAGAATAATTACTAAAATTTATCTTACGTAGTCTTGCATTATTTTATATATATACTTACAGTGTATATTTTCAAATGTTCTAAAAAGCATAGATAGTGCTTTCATTTAGTTGAAAACTATTTTTTTCTATTATATAAATTATATTATTAAATATACAATCACAACAATTTGTTAAACTGTAATGCGTGTATGTTAAACTGAAAAAATAATCTGTTTAAGAACGGATGATTTACATGATAAAATACTATTACAGCTTTTGAATGTTGAGATGCATAATGAACTATTGAACGAGCATAATGTAGGAGTGTAAATAAATATACCCTAAATGTAAACAGTCGTTTTCTTCATCAATTACATTCTAATAAATGCTTTATTTTAATTAATAAAATTACCTTTATTCTTCACAGTACACAAAAGATACCTCAAAATCACCATTGAAGCAATTTATACAATTTTAAAAAGTTTTTCGATGCAAGACCCTTATATTTCGTTGTTAGAATTTTAAGAAATAATAGATAATTATAAGCTGAAACAAGCAAATTAACTTAAAAAATAACAAAAAACTGCTATAACTGAAAATTAACAATCTTTCATTTCTATCTATTCTCATCCCACATGAATTATATAAATTTATATAGACTTTGCATAAATCTTTATACTAATCGTATAATAAAATAATTTAATATCCTTTAATTATGAACACAAATAAATTAAACATAAAAATAAAGTACATATATAATACACTTACCATACGTACCGGTATGACTGAGATTATCCCGGATTCACAAAATTAGCTTTTACAAGTATTCTGCATTCTAACCTAGCACATCTCAGCATCCCAAAGTTTCCAAGATGACGACTTAGACGATAATATCATTGTCTATTACACTCGTTGAGAAGCTTGTATTTGTGTATCTTTGTAAAATTCGTATATCTTGACAGAGCTGGTCTCGCATTCCACCAAATCTCCATTGTCAATTTTTTGGGGCACTTGAAACCCTTTGTGTAAAGGAAACAAGGGCCAGAACAACTCGAATGTGTTGTTTCTATGAATCATTGCTTAACGTTTGTCTTCGTCACGTAAAAAAAACTTATTAGCTCATTAAGACGCACTATATTTTTTTCTGACAGTTCATGTTTCGGAAATAATAGGCGTTTCAAATTTTAACATACGTTGATTGTCAGCAGTTGATCGAAATTTTTTTATGTCGAGCCTTTTTTAAATTTGGAATTGCAATATTATATTAGTATATTTTATATATTATTGAATAAATTTTGTATTCGATAACTAACCTTTTTTTTGGGGGGTGGCGCTTTATTATTGCGTATTAACTCGCACTCGCCAAAGCCGGCTTTGCTTCCAAACTTTACTTCTTCACTCAATATTTCCAAAGTAACAATAAAATCGTGTTGGAACCCTATGGACTGCACGATTTTATTGCTTTTGACGTGGATTTTTGACTTCTGAGAAGAGATGATTGGTTTTTGCGCTCTCCTATTGGTCAAAATTCAGTTTAGATATGCCTCAATCGATTTTCACTTATTTTAAATTGTAATATTGTTATAAAGTCTTAATATGAACATTAGATATCACATTAATTTTGATTAAAAAAATGCGTCATTTAATAAAATAGAATAGTCAAAAACGATCACTGACTGACCAACTTTTTCCCCCTCCGGAAAAAGCTGAAATGAACTGCAGAACATGTGCAATGTGGTGTACTGATCCATGACACATATCCAAAATTGACGCTATTTCATTTACCAATGCTTAACGATTCTCCTTCACGACACTTTCAACTGCAATGTATTCTGATTCACTATTTGGTGTTACCTGATATGGTCTACTGAACTTTTTAGAACAGCCATAATTTTCTAGATTAATATTGCTTAGCTAAAATTCGAACCACAACGCTGCTTTACTTTGATGAATATTGCAAGTACGGCGACCATTTTAAGCTACTGCTTCATTCGCTATCGAGCTGTCTTTTAATTTACAGGACTAAAAAGATTTTTTAATGTTCTTTTAAAGTATTCATTTGATTCAATCTTGTGCATTACAAATTTAACTCAAAGTTGTCTTAAAATAAATGATTGATTTAAGTTGTAAAGCTTATATTAAATGAAAAACACATATTTAAAAAAATATTTATTCAAATGTATTATATTTACACAAAATATAACTAATTTGTCATGTTTTAAATTATGTTTATTAATAATCATAAAGCAATAAATGATGGCAAATCTCCAATTGCAACACGATTCCGAACACTTTTAATCAGCGATTGCACACCACTTTCGTTAACACAATTATCGACATTTGACACTGATACGCCATTACTTTTATTACCCGAATAATACCTTCTAGCCGAATCCTCAACATGCAAAGCCTTATCGTTACAAACTGTAAATTCTTTCCTGCCTTCGTACTTGACGATATCTTCTTTGGGAAGTGGAATATTTTTATCAATGCTCTTATGAGGATATGGACAGACGGACTTGTTGCACTTTCCTTTTTTGTAAAACTCGGGACAAACATTTACGTGCATGTTGAGGCACTCTTTACCGGCTTCGCAAAAACCTTGCAAGAAGTTCAGGCAAACGTCTGCATCCTTATCCACTTTAACGTGCAAATACGGACAGTCACTTCTTGCACAACAGCCCTCCAAATAAAATTTACAAGTCGGCATCTTTTCCAAAGTTGCATCATGCGATAAGAGACAGCCTGTTAATTGACAAGCGCCTTGGAGATACTTTCGGCATATAGCGACATGTTTGCGATCGTGAACAAAATGACACTTTCCTTTATCGTGCTTCTTGCAAACCCCGATCCGTCTATAAATCGGACATGGCAAATTCACTTTCTTCAACTTCTTCGAAGATTGATTCGCGACAAAAATATTATCAGATTTTCGCACAAACGTCTTACCGTTCAACGATATCTGATTGACTAATTTACTAGATTTATTTGAAGACCTAGCGACTAGACGAACTAAGGTATTACCTTTTTTAATATATTTCTCACCGCCTACGATCACCGAATCAACAGACGAACTACTTAAGGATGCGTTTAATTTAATCAAAGATGAAGATGGGTTAAATTTATGTGAAGTGTTAGTTTTGTTGAATTTCAATTTATGATGTGAACTAATAAATTTAGGTTTTACTAAGCATTGTTTCAATTCTGGTTGAGCTCGATTCGAATTTAATTTTCTAACTATTGAATAATTAGGCCTTTTAGCAATCAACGGTTTTGAAACGACTTCCGGTGGGTTACTATTCAATATCGGGTTTAAAGGTTTTGCATTAACTTTACTATATTTATTTATAACGGCAGGAATGGTAGAAACATTGCTCGATACGCTACTAGATCCAGTATTATTACATAAATTCGGAAAAATATTCATCATCCTCGGATTAATATGGATTTTAGGTTGCGCAATAGGCATTTCTTGTATATACGACATGTTATAATGCATATACGATTGACTGTTAAAATTTTGCGCAAATAACGGATTTACATGAGCTCTGGGCATTTCGAGGTTTCTAAAATTAGGATTTATGTGACATTTTCGAGTGTTTTGATTCATGGCGGAGCACTATTCAAAAGCGAAACTGTATAATTTATTTCCGGTCTTGAAACACAACTGGGTGACGTTAGTGTCTAAATTGCAATGCGACTCGTACAATTCGATCACGTGGTTCTGCAAAATCTCGTTCAAAATCGGCAATACAACGTTTAATTTATCTCTTTGATCGCCGACACACCATAAAAGACTCATATGTAATGACGGATCCTAAAAAAATATATAAAACATATACAATTGAACAGTTTAATCGAATCATATTAAATTCATATACCTTATAAAACGGCTCCAATCTAAATTCCTTCAATAGAGAATCGATTTTCGTAACAATACTTATAAGATGATTGTGACTTGTGGCGCTGACTCTTAAGCCAAGGAAGGTTCTTGTTTTTTCTTCGTTGCAATACACGCCCAAAGTATCAAAATATATGCTAAAACTTTAACAACCGAATACATTAAAAACGCCACAGATTGTCACAAAAATAAATCGATTTACACGTAAAACTATATGCTTACTTCAGCTGTATCGTTAATGTGTAACTTTACATATTATCGGCTTGGAAGAAGAAAACTATTATGTATTTTTTATATTTTAATACAAAACAACTGAAAAAGGTTGATATTTAAAATTAATATAAAATCACCAGGTACCGTTTATGATTGTCTGTGTTGCCAGCCATTTCATGTAATCGATCAGAGTAAGAATTTTTTAGCCTGAAAAAAGATCTTTCTTCTATTTGTAAACGTTAGTGGAGATGAAAAGTTTCAGCTGCAGGAAAAATACGATAACCATATCACAGAAAGCTTTTACATATGAAGAGCATTTTTTTTTTACAATTTACAAATTAATCTTTTGCTGATATATTTTGATTTAATTTTAACATACACCACATACCACATTTCTTGATTTGAAGCACAGAATTAGATGGTGGACATATTTTAAAGCTTTAAATCTAAAGTGAGACATTAATGTCAAGAAAACATTATTACCGAGATCTAATCTAGAAATGTATTGAACTCTACAAAACAATTGCAGAAAAAGTCACATATTCATCAGTGTTTGGAACAGAGATAAAACATGACAGCAATTAAAGCCCTTCCTATCTTTATCATTGTAGATAATTTAAAGAGCTCTAGCTATGTTGGGTCATGTTCGTGGATTTTCAACTTTGGCGAGAGAATAATCTATGAATTAATCACTGTATGATTCATCGCCATAGTTGTGAAATATTTGGAACCTGCACTGGAAGTCTCTTTCTCCAAAATCTAAAGTTAAAAAGTTTTCTCGAATTTCTGTTTCATAATGACGATATTAATTGAGTGCTCGGATTATTCTGGACAGGAACTTTTCAGAAACTGATTTATCCGGACAGTATTTTTGCAGACACTGATTATTTTGGACATAGATTATTCTGGATAAAAAAATATTTTTAATATTATATTAAAAATAAAATTAAGGTAAACATTTGGATTGTTTTTACTTTGTGAAAAAACGTTTTATTAGTTTTTCAAAATATCCGTTGTTGGTATTATGATTATTTTTAACTAATTAACGTCCATAAAAACGGACAATTAAATGTTAAATAAAGATTGATTAGGACTTTTTGGCAGCGGCCTTTATGAAAATGAATAGCAAATTTCGGATGTGATCAACAAATAAAAATTGTAGTGTACACAGATTCAATGCTGGCTAATTTTTTACCCACTGATTTGTGCATTTCTATTCACCAACAAAGTCATTCCCAAATATGCACCCAAAGTTTATTTTTATTACATGTATTATGATGTATTGAATATGCGGATGACAACCTCGAGCATCTTAATTACATTTTTCCATTATTGAAAGCTGCAATTTTATCTAAACAACAGAACAGTAGCGATATGTAATAAAATTAGTCCCTCGAGTAACTTCAAGCAATTTTTTTCTATTGTCTTGCCTAAATGGCCTATTTTAATTACTACAAGAATCCAGTATACTTTAACCGTGAGTATTCGAATTTGTTTCGTTTAATAAATTATATTATTATCATATATCATATACTTCTAATTCTAATTATTATACCTTTAATTATTAATTATTATTATTTATATTATTGTATCAATAATTCATGTAGTATGCTTATTAGAAAAGAAGAAATAAAATGTTTTAAATTATGGTAGAAAATACATTTTTAATAGAAGCAAAAAATTTAAAAATTAATCACTCAGAGCTGAACCAAAAATCGTAAAAAAAAACGTTATTTTTTACGGAACGAAAACTGGAACCTAACCAATATATTTTCTTAATTGAACTGGAACGAAAACCGAAATGAAAAAATAAGGGTTTGAAGCCCTGGTTAATATTTTGGGAACACTTATCTGACAAAATTGTTTCATAATATTATTATAAAAAAATATGTTATTTCTTTAATACGCACTTAACACCTATAGTGTTATTATTATTAACCAAATTCAATAGGTTTATAATATTTTATTGCGCAATTTAAAAAAAAAATGATTTTAGGTTGTGACAATCTTCTTCCAAGCCGATAATAAAAAATTGAGTTATCTTATTAAAAAAAAGCTCAAGAAAGTTGCTAATTAATATAAATAAGTACATGATAAGTCAGAGGAACCAAACTATTTTCAAAAAGGAAGTTTCGTATACAAAAATGTCTGTATTACAACTACTAAAATGATATTAACGTCATCTGGTTGCTCTGGCCGCAACTGTATATTATATATAAAAACCTTTCAATATTTTTCGATATTTCCTTCAATGATGAACTGAACGTAGATATCCAATGATAATTTAATATCACAGTTTTAGATAGGCTGATGTGAAAATCGTCGGAATAATTAAATTCCGATATGGTGGGACATTGTTTTTTCAGTTTCTTAATAAGAAGTGTAAACGGGACGTCTAGTATGACTGAAATAATAAATAGTATTGTGATTATATAATTTGGGCTATGGTGTACGTTAGGATATTATACTTACAAGGTATATAAACAAACGAAGCCCAATTGCCACGTTCGTGGGCAAAGGACCTCACTCTTCCTCCGTGATTTTGAGGATCGTCTATATGCTTGTCAGCTTTCTCTTTCACTTCGGTTATCAAAGAAGGCAACGGATATCTATGATGAACGAAAACAACTTTATTTAACTGTCATGTCAGCAAAATCGTTGGTAATGTATATTTTTAGGTTTGTGAGCAATCAATATAACGATATAGACATGCATTTTTAGGTTATGGCAGTATTTTACAATTATTTGAAACGTCTTTGACCTTATATTCGGTTCAACTTCCTGATTTTCTGTATCAGATTCGGAACTGGAACAATACGCACCCAGCTGCGCAAGGCCTGACATCATAGTGAGTTTAAATGTAACGCTACTTTGCTTGGTTATAATAGTAACACAATGACAACAAGGTTACTTTTTAAATAATATTAAATATTTTTAAATTAGTATTTTCAATTATATATAACACGTTGTTTTGTATTTTAAATTAATACTGCATAATGTAAAAAAATATTTATTATTTATGCACTTGATAATATTACTTTTCAAGATGTGAGAATTTTTTTTTGCTTTTCTGAATGCTTATAATATATAATATTATTAGTAATTTTAAAATATGTTATAGATATAAATGCAATTTTTGTAAAATTATTATAAAACAGAATTTGAATAATTAATATTAATAAAAAACTGATTTGGCATTATCAAGTACTGGTAAATGGTTCAGTAGGGTAATATAGATTATATATTACCCTACTGCATATTATAGAACATCGTTTATTGTTAAAAATTTAATTTATAAAATATTTCTGTGACAAGCTAAAATAAAATTGTTTATAAATATTGGCATGGTATAAGTATTTTACAACTACGTCCTCAATTTAACTTGTCTAATTATTGTAAACTTCCATTGTCACAAAATTATGACTTCTGGACAGCGGCACAATTATATTTAAAACTTAATACATTTATCGAATTAAATCTTTCTACTCAATAATAATAATAATAATTAATTACTATTGTTTAAAAATGATGTTTTATCATTATCGATTCTGAATACGGTCCTTTTATATCCGTATTTTGCGACTTACATTGTCTAATAACATCCAGTGTTTTTTTCCGGTGTCTGATACATTTTATTTGTTTGTTATTTTATTTTATTTCAAAACATCCAGTGTTATTTATTTATTTTTTTTGTCATGTTGTAGAAAACGAAATTTGTATCGTAAGTAAGTGAAATAATTGTAAAAACATCACAAAACCTATAAATTACAAATCTTAAAACTCCTACTCTGAAAAATGTATATCTTCGACTTGCCAACTTATTTACGCCACCATAGATATAATGTGACTTTCACTTTGGCCTTATATGTAATTTCTATGTAATAATTCGTATGATATTTTTTAATAGTTTTTTTTTTCTAGGTTCCACATTCAGACCAATATTTAAAATAAATATTTATTATTACAATAGATAAAAGAAACAATAAATAAATCTCCTGATTTAATATATTATTTTGTAACTTTTCCTTTTTTTATATATGCTTTATTTTATCACATTACAAAAAAATAAGCCCAAATCAAATTACTTTTCTTTTTATTTAAATACAAAATATTATCTACATTACTATATATCATATAATATTAAGAACAAAACACTTTAAATTTATAAAATATAAATATTTTCAACATACAAAAAGAAAGATCAAAAACCAAATTAAATTCAAGTAATTGTTGATGCGTATGCAAAATTTAATACTATACACATAAAAAATGTAATCACAGTTATAAAAAGATCAAACAGTTTATACTATAATATGTACATTCTTAAATATTTAGTAAACATTTGAAAAAATAGTTGCACATCAAAAAGTAATATATTTAAATATTAGTTTAACAATATATAAACACTTTTTCAAATGTAGTACATTAGTTTAATTGATTTGCAGATTTAATCTACTTTATGATCAATAACATGATACCCAAATTTTTGCCTAATATCAATTTAGATATTATTTTCGTTATCGTCTATATTTGAATTTTGTTCGATTAAGCCCATCACAGTATCGAGACTCAACGACCTTATCTGTTGCGCTATATTCACACACGCAGTGACGACTGTAGGTTCTTCCTCAGCGGCGGGCGTCTCAGGAGTTGATTTATTTTCCAAATGCTCGGTCTTCATCCTTATACCGGCGACGCCTTTCGACGGAACCGCAATAGAATCCTTCTTGATTCGCCTCCTTCTCAGAGGATCGTTTCTTCTGTATTGAAACATGGATTCAAAGTCAATAACGTACAAGAAGCCGGCGATCAAAAGTTCGCAATTGCGCACTCCACTCTGAAACGCTTGATTCAATTCGCTATTTGTGCGCAGATCGTATTTCCACCAACCTGAAATTTTACTTAATATTTATAATATCAAAATAGGTCCGATTAAATTAAACAATATGTTTACCATTTCTTCCTTCATAAAACCACTGATATTCATTATCATTCAGCTCTTCTTCTTCATAATCCATATCAATGAGTTTAGGATTCTTTAAGAAATCACATGGAATTTCTTGTCTACACATAGCACATCTTTTGCTTTGATTTGCTACACCCTATAAATGTAAAATAATATTATTGACACCGCGGTCTTTTCTTAAATTGTATTTATTAAATACCTTGACACAGAGAAAGCAAAATATATGTCCGCATGGTAATTCGGTTGGATGAATACACGTTTGTAAGCAAACTGCACATTCTAGAACGCCTAAAAATATATTATAGTCAAAATACATCACAAAATAAACAAACCAGAATATTAATAATTAATAAATCATATCGACGTGAAATGTATAATATTATATAAAATTAACGAGCATTCATACAAGTAGAGCAGTTAGCTATATTTGAAGACTTTTATAAATATTACTTACTATGAATATTCGTAGTGTCCATATTGATTATTTGTCAAGTCATATGCGTTTCTAAAAAGTGTGTGAATTCTTCAATTACAGTTTTTACGCAAATTTTGACAGCCACGACGCACTGCTACCGCGATGAATTACAGTGGAGGGTTTGGTACATAACAAATGTGCTTTGTCTCTTTCTAACAAAAGCATTATTGCATTCGTCTCTCTCCCTCTCACTCGTAGAAAGATGATTCTGTGCTGCCATAAGTAAAATTATTCACACAAAAACCAAATTATTATTTTTTAATTTAGTTATAATTCTATTCAAAATGTTATTATTATTTGCTTAAACAAACCATTAATAAAATAATATCCTACAAGACAAAATAATCACTCTCGTTAATTACGAAATGCAGAACTATCTAAGTGATTCGATTTAAAATCGTTTGAAATATCATAAATATTGATTTTTTGTATAATTAACTGGTTTATATGTAACCTAACCAGTGATGGTATGCGCTGCGGCTATGGGCTGTAGTCTTACCAGTATAAAATGAAATATTACAACTGTTCCTGTTTTAAATATTTTTATTAATATAACTTAGTTAATTGTTTACATGTTAATAATACGAAAGTGAACAGTAAACAAGGCACCACCGCAGTTGTATATCCGTCAAAGTCCACACACAGAATGTGCTGCCGTCACGTAAGTGTTACCAAGTTTGCTGCCAAGTTATGGCCCCTTATGAATGGGTATTTTATAGAGTACGTATTTTAGTTTAATTATGAATATTTGTCCAATCTTTCAACTATTATTGCTGCAGCCGCACCACTATAAATTCTTACGGACCGCTACTACACCGGTCGCAAAATGGATAAAAATATTAACTATGAACGTCCCGTTGCAATCACTTAATAAAAATTGAAAAATATTTTTTTTATTAAATATTATTGCTTAGTTTGCAAACAAATTTATGAAATGTAAAAAAAGTCTAGTGCTCCACTATTTGAGCTAATTAAAAATGACTGAAATTATACACAATGAGTGATTTTTAAAATACTTATATATTTCTATATCGAGCTGTCTATGATGATTCAACTGATTTTAAAATTGGCAACATTGTTGTAAAAACATTAAACTAACTTTTTATTTATTAAAAATGAAATCATTAGGGAAAAATGACGTTATTCTATATTAGCTCGTTCTACAGCAGTTTCGAGAACACGGATGTGTGGAATATGGCAACATTATCTCCATGTGTGCAACAAACGTCGCCCAGATAGTGACCTGGCAACATTGCGATGGGCGAGGCGCGCCGCGTCTCCCCTTGGACCAGGGCTCTGGCGGCCCGTTCTGAATGGCCCGACAAAGTAATTATTTCTAGACGCTTACGAGGACAATTCTTTCGTTTCTTTTTCACTTGAAATATCGGAAAACGTCCGAGTTTTGTATGTAGAGACCGCGGCCGTAAATAGGTCGTACCTATCCGAATTGGACGGGTTCAATTGATAAAAATACATATTTTCATTAATAATTACTTTCATATTATCAAGTATAATTTATTGTTTGAGATTTAGATTCATGTTAATTGGATTTGTTCCTCAAGTATATTTTGATATAGAATAAAACAGGGGTCAGCATACTGTTTGTATCAATATTAAAGGATCACGACAGATTATAGATATATTTTACAAAAATAAGTGTCATTTTATTAATGAAAGTGAAAATGTTGTGATATGCTAAACAATGAGCCCGTCAATTGCGAACTCCTAAATAAATGTAAAATAATAATAGTATAATTACAGTAGTGTGAAATAAAAAGGCATCATTTTTTATAACAGCAACAAATGAATTGTATGAATTTAAAACAATAACTGACCAATTAATATAAATTGTAACCCATAAAATATGAGCCTTTTGTAACTAAAGATATGTTTTAAACTATTACACATAAAAAATAAATTAAAACTAATAACAAATAAGTATTAATTTATTTAATCTTATCTTTACTTACTTACTATTTTTACTGTCTGATAACGAGAGCATCACTCTTCCTGATTCTAAAACAATCCAGCTTTTATGTCGATTGGCACATTTCATACGTGTTTGATGCATTTCTTTGGTCAATAATTGTTTTTTTTGCATGTATGAAACTGCATACACCCCCTACCCTAAACCAAATATAAGTTGTCCACGTTTATATATTTATTACATGTTTCGAAAATACTCACATATTTTAACATTTTCTTTAAAACTATATATATAAATTCTGTATTACTTCGAGAAGCAATGTGTTTTTTGCACACTGGCAGCTATTTTGTGCTGTTGCAGTCATAATATGCAATATTATTATTAGATACTTTTTTAATAATTGTGTCACAAATTTCATAATACATTTTGTTCGCAGGAAGAATTTTTAGATGTCATATATTGGGCGAGGCAAGCGATAGGAATTATTCTTGGCTTCGCTTGGGGAATTATACCGCTTAAGGGACTTATAGGGCTTCTTCTGTAAGTTGAAAAAATCCCTCGCTACAGTACTATGCGTTACGATCTTATTGTAAAATTTGAGATAAACTTTCAGATTTGTAATAGTAAATGCCGGAGTAATTTACATGTACGTATCAAACTATCAAAATATTGACGAAGAAGAATACGGCGGGATTTGGGAGCTCACGAAGGAAGGATTTATGACATCGTTTGCAGGATTCCTTGTACGTATCAATAAAATGCTATTTTTACAAATATAAAATTATTAATGTAACGTTTATATTTTCAGGTAACATGGATAATCATGTACACGGGGTTACACTACGATTCCTTATGAAATATACATTAATTTTTTATTTATATATTTATCTACTTGTAAATAAATAAATAGACGATAAGTGTTTTTCTTTCTTTAATTCTGTTGTTATTCCGTTAAAGACTTGAAAATATATGTTATTATTAACAAAATATATACAATTGAACATTTCTGAATGTGATCAGTGAACGTTTTTCTTTATTCAACTTCTCCACGTCACCAATACCTGGTCCGTTCTGAATCTTTGAGTGACCTTCGTTTCTATCCAGGGTGTGCTTTTTCTGCCGTTGCTTTTGTACTCTAACAAGCCCGCCCATGCGATCATGGCTCCGTTGTCGATGCAGAAACGTTCGTCTGTGGCAAACAACGTGGCGTTTCTCTCTTTGCACATTTGTTCCATCATTTCTTGGAGGCGCTCGTTGCATCCGACGCCACCGACGATGAGTACCTAATAAGAATTAATTTTTTTATTTACAGACAAATAATCATTATTCGTATGTAAAATATACTAGTGAAAAAATCCTCACTTCAGTAGAATTGCATTGTGACATGGCTCTTTCTGTAGTTTCGACGAGCATTGCAAAAAGAGTCTCCTGAAGCGAATAACAAAGATCTTCCGCTGACCATTTTGTCCCTATATTTTTAGCTTTTTCTTCGATAAACGATAAAATTCCAGAAAAGCTAACGTCCATTCCTGAAATATATAATTTATGTAAATAAAAACATCGAATTGGGGCGAGAGAGAAACCGTCGTACCTTTAACAACATAAGGCAAAGCGATGTATTTCTTTCCTTTCTTTGCCAGTTGCTCTATATTGTATCCTGGGCTCGGATCGTTAGATAGCTTCAATATTCTCGCAAATCTATCGTTTAAAATGATATTAAAATAAAATGTCGATTGAATTGTATATTATTAAATAAACAAATCACCTATCTAAACAATTCCCAATGGCGATATCTATAGTTTCGCCAAATATTTTATAGCTTTTTTGAGAATAAGCAATAATCTGCGTATTACCACCGCTCACGTATAAAACTGTTGGATTATTCGCATTCGTGATTAACCTTCCCATTTCAATATCTGTAATACGCAACGGCTTATTATTGAATCAACATTTAGCATATGTGAGTTTGAAATTACGTCCAATGCAGTGATTCACAGCCATAATTGGTAAATTCCACAACTGCGCTATTGTTCTTGCCACGAGGGCGCACGTATGGAGAGGAGCGCCCATTCCTGGCCCTTTTGTATAACTAATTAGTGTAACTTCTTCAGCTTCTACGCCGGCTTCTTTCATAGCTTCGTTGAGAAGCTCTAAGATGTTTTTCCTGTGATGCACGGCAGTTTCGTTCGGCAGAAAACCTATCAAGATCGTCATTATTAACGATTCGTTTATTAACGATAACGATAACGATAAACGTACGTACCTTCGCCAGGCGGCGTGATGTAAGTCCTTCGTACGTTTGCAAGGACTTCGCTTTCTCTCATTATTCCTATTCCGAGTTTATTAGCACTGCCTTCGAAACCGATTGAAACGATCTTGTTTTCGTTGAACATTTTCACTGTTAATACTATATAAATAAGTCCTATGAGTTTTGAATCATTTCTTGCGTATAACTTAGGTTATGTTGTTTGATATTCGACTGACAGTAACGTGTTGCCCATACAACAACCCAAATGAGAACTTAGATAATTATAAATTAAATAATAAATAAATCTATTCGGCTGAATAGATTAATATAATTTATTAGGTATAAATAATGACCGTGTTTTGAATATGAAAAAAAAATAAATTGAAAATGTAACTATTGTTTATTATTTTTTTTATTTAACAAAAATGGTAACATAATTTGCCTAGAGTAGTGGTTTTAAAACTTAGGCGTGCGCTTTTCTAAGTTTTAAAACCGCTTTCTAAAAATAATAAAATTATTTTACAATTTATAAAAGAAGATACTGAATCATATGCAAAAGATTTGTGACATATTACGCTTGCTAATAATAAAATTAGAAAAGGAATTGATGGTTTGATTTTTGATATCAGCTAGTTTCTCGACTGCATACAGGACCGGCCTGAGGGGCAGGTTGTACGGGCAGTCCACTAATTACTCCGAAGCTGGGCAGCAAGTTTTTCAACAACAATTTCCGTGACCACATTTTTTAGCTTTCGTAGCTATCTGCCCTCCTTTAACTTCCTCGGACAAGAAATTCCGAGATGGATTTCATTTTGCAACTCAATTTTTGGAAAAGCCATGTACAGTGAACTAATTTTGTATAAACTACATTTTCTATGCAAATTACATAAAATGGAATAACTGCATAGAGTTCATAGTCAATATCAGGCCTATAAGCGTTAGTTAAAATTAGTCACTTAAAAGCTAGATTGTTTGAAAAGTTGAGTGGAGATATGAAAGCTAAATATACTTCACTTTTATATCATATTGTAAGGTGCGTTAGCTAGCTTGTGCAGCAATGCTTCAAATAGCATTCATACTTGAACGAAAATTTTCTTAAAAAAAATCTTTTATAAAAACTACATAGAAGAAGCAATTCTTTTAGGAACGATGAATTTATTTTAAAAGTTACCTATTTAGTTTAAATATTAAGAAAATTGAGTGACATAAATGCAACAACGCAAAAACCACAAATGCAACCACTGATTTAAAAGGACAAAGTAAAAGCAATCTCAGATTACAAAAAAGTATGTTTTCAACATGTTCTCGCTTTAAAATGACTTCTGCCCCAAAAATGACACTGAAGTAAACAAAAAATATTTTACTGAACATTTGCATGGCTTGATCATGCACTTTTTACATTATTTCAATGATCTGGATTTTAAAAAATCGCAACGTATGCAGAATATATTTGCCGATGAAAGCATGATTTGGATCGACAATTTTCGATAATCAACTGTTACTTCATTGAAACAAAAAAATTGAACAAACTTTAGTTTAATTTTAGTCGAATCAAAGTGAATGTGTTTTAAAAGACTTAACAATAAAATTAAAAACATAAAAAATATTTAATTCTACTGATACAGCTCTAAAATGTATTTATCTTTGTGACTACAAGGCATCAACAACAATCATCGTTAGAATTTATTTGCTGTTATCATGAACAACAATATTTCGTTATTTAGAGGTGAAAGCCATACGATCTAAATAATTACCTAACACTGAAAAAAAGGTGCCTTTTTATTTTTTTCAGTTATATAAATACAAAATTATTTTAGCTTAAGTTGAAGCACGCTAATGAAAACGACTCGATGATAAGTGGAGCCCATTACATCTGGTAACAAAATAGGCAACCAGTGTAACAATATATTTTTGAAAATATGTAAAAAAAATTTTGTTACTGTTATAAAGCAAAAATGAGGGTAAAATTCAATTTATGTTATTTTACAACCGTTTAAAAAGGTAATGATTTACAAAATCGGCCATCCGAAATTGAAAATGGTATATAGGTAAAATTTTAACAATGGCAACATTATTCAATTCACGGCGCCTAACTGTCATGGCGAGTGATACGAATCCCTGCGAGTATTCGAGCCTAACAGCCAAAAGTTGCAACAGGAGCAGACATTTAACTCACGTAAAACATTTTCTTTCACACAAGTTTTGTTTTATACTTTTACCCATTAATAAACTAGAGTTTAACTCACTTGATAAAAATTGATGCGTTTGCTATAATAGCTTTAGTTTATAACAATTTACAATACTTGAATACAATTGCAAGTAATTGATACTTGGAGTTTTTTATTTATTTACAGTGATATAAATGTATATTTTATTTATAAGTACATGTTTAGAATCTGACGGTTATTTTATATTTTCTAACCTCACTTTTACACTTAGGTGTTTTTTTGTTGATTGGCAGAAATTTGACGACTGCGGTTCTCTTGGGCACTCTCT